>NC_090204.1:4545000-4807500 GCF_033026475.1 Channa argus | reverse complement strand
ATTTTATGATGAATTTACTCATGTAAAATAACTGTAAATTTTAGATTTTTTTTCCTCCACATGTTTAAAGGTTGTTTAAGTCATGCTGTACTTATGGTTTGGGATTTTTAATGGTAAATACTTTGACCTTTTGTAATTAACTTTCATAAAAATTGATTATACATTTTATAAACTAAGTAATATAATTTACAGTTGATTAGCAACATATTGGCTAGTCTCAAACATAACATGCACACTGATCTTATACTACACTGATCTTCTTATAGTATAATCAACGTTTTGTAGATTCAACAGTTTTATTCAACAAAGTAACTTATACCATTTCTTTCGAGTATGCTGCGAATATCTGTCTCTGCTTTCCAGTTTGTAGCTCTTGTTAAATGCAAATGCTTCTGCAGGAAGTCTGTTTAATGGAACATTGTTCTACATTGCGTTTTGTGATAGCTGAAAGCTTGTCTCTGATGTTTTGGTTACCACAGGTTGATTGTAGTGTCCAAGTAGTGTGTATAGCAAATAAGTCTAAAGAGAATTACTTTCATGATTAACGTGTCACCACATAAGCATATTTTGCACATTTGTTAAAAAGAAAGCTTTTTATGCCATTTTGTTTTCTGCTCCTCGGTGGTATTCAAACTATTCCAAATGCGTGTTTCTGTGACAACCAGGAAGACCAACCAAGGCTTTTCCTGGGAGGGAGTTATGTAAACTTGGCTAATTTTGAAGCATTGTGGACTACACTAAAGGTTGTTATAGCTGTATCATAAATCTCAAAAGCTTATTTTTTTGTAAAGCAATCCACCTTTGAAGACAGAGCACATTGGCAGATGTAGCCTATTTATGATTGTACTCCAGTTTTTTATCGTATTAGTAAATGCCAAATCACATACAGCTGCTACCCAAGCACATTTTTAGCCAATGTGATTGTAGTTGATCATCTATTTCCGAAACCATGGCTTTAGCCTTTTGGCCTTCCCTTTAAGCACCCAAACCTAAAACATTTGCTTACGCTATTTGAATAGGATGACCAAATAATCTTCGCCACATGCAAATGTGCAGAGAGCTCTGGGTTGTCCTCAACGATGACACTAGATGATTGTGTTTTAGGAAGCCGGTCTTTAGTAATCCTGATTGATGTTCCTCATTGATGTTGTGGTAATTAAAGCAACACATGTATGATGACAGTTAACTCTAATAGTAAAACTATCACTTCAAAGACTTTATATATTTCATAGTTTTTAAATTTTTCAGATATGCCTCAAAACTAAAAAGGACAACCACTGCACATTTGACACAAATGGTTTATCTATAAAATGCAGTAGTGCAATGTGAAACGGCAACTCCCCCCGAACAGTTCCTCAGTTTCTGCATTCTCTGCCAGGGCAGCTTGGTTCAACAGTATACTGTAATAAATGAAATAGCCATTTTCAACTTTATGCAAATTATACATTTTTCATATATTGAAGTATTGTAGATGTGTGATATAGACTTGTGAGCTTTTACTTTATTTCTTTATTTAGCTTTTACTGTTAAAAACCTGATTGGGGCCAGTGTGGGAAAATAATAAATGCTGCCATGATTGACAGGTGTCAGAACACAGTGTATCACAGCTCTATAGGGGGGACACCAGTCAGAAGGCCCACTCTGACTCCTGTCCACCACAAATTTGAATTTGTCGCTGTATCCTCCTCTTTTATCAGTTTTAGGCGTAAATGTTTTATACAAAAGTTATTTTGTATGTCTAATATTTACTCTAAATTTAGGCCTAACGAATATTTATATGAAACATTTTTAAAAAATTTATAACAAAGCTCTAAAAAGTAACACGGTGCAGTATTATTCTTTTGCTTATTTCAAGATTATTCAAGCCTACTATTGGCGATATGATATGAGTTCAGAAAATTATAATTACATCATAAAAAAATCTAATTTAAGTTGTAAATTTGCTCTAGTCAGCATTGATATCCGCCACTAGCTCATTCGTGGAGTATCTTTGACACTTAAGGAAATGTCTGCGCTTGAGTTTGAATTACAACTAGTGCCTGACATTGCATACTTCACAAGAGCGTTGTTCTTAATCTGACCCTGCTGCTTTAACCCAGCAGTATCATTTTTCTAACCTCTGCCCTATGGCCTCTTTGCAGCTTCTGCACCAGTCAGCAGCAGCGTGAGTAGACGCCGTGCCCCCTCCTCTGTGACTCCCCTGTCGTGGGAGAAACACAACATTGCTGCCATGTCGAGTATCACCATTGACCCCGAGCTCAAGCCCGGGGAGTTTGTCATCAAGAGTCTATTTGCTGAGTTTGCTGTTTTGGCTGAGAAGAAGATTGAGATGGTGATGGCTGAACCGCTGGTGAGTCCACAGGGGTTGAACAATAGTGTCATGAGACACAAGAAATGAAATTCAACTCACAACATGTAAGATGCAACACTGTGCTGTGGCAATCTCTTTTGCAACAAACTGCCCTTCCTTTAAATGCCCTAGGAAAAAACTAAAATATGTGTGAGGAAACCAGCAGGAGACACACATCATTTTCATGTAGTTGAGCTGTACAAATGATAAGGTTTTTGCATTATTACCATAGTTGTTTGACTGTCCTTTCACTGCTCTGTTCCTTCATGAGTTCCCATGGTGGGTTAACAACCTCACAATGACACCTGTTTGACCTCAATCTCATTTAAAGTCTCATTTTTTTATGTACCACAGTAAAACTTCACTGTTCTTCAACCTCTCTTGCTTACTCGTTTTCAGATCTGCTGCTTAACTGACAATCTGCTATTATGCAAGTACAAGGAGTATATCAGCTAGGTTAATAACACACTCATTCTAATTCTATTTCTGTCTCCCTGTCATACAGGAGAAACCCCTGTCCCGATCCCTGCAGAGAGGGGAAGATGCACAATTTGACCAGGTTAGTAGAACTGTCGTCATTAGCAGGAGATGAAAACTGTATCCGTGAGAGTGTGGATGTGACACAGTCATATACCAGTACTAAAAACAGTTTACCCCCACCTTTGTATCCATACACAGTATTTGAATCAATCCCCCCAGTCAATGGCCTTTCTGTCTGTCATCTGTAGCTGGTGCAGACCTCTATACAATGAGCCTGGCTGCTGCAGAATGCTTTGTTCAGCACAACACAAAGCCAGTGAGGATATAGAGCTATAGATCCAGTTGTCCCCTTTGTGAATGAGGGAGAGAAAATGGGTATAGAGAGTGCAAAAGTGAGAGTGTAGAATTGCTGTGTCATCCTCAGCAGTAAATCAGCATTTTGAGCTGGAGTGTATCTGCCTGGCACCATAAGGGCAGAGGGAGCGGTTGCATAACTCTCTTGCCCAGCATCCATCATCCACCTCGCTCATTACGCTGCACTAGCCTTTAAACAAAACTACACACATGCGCAATTTAATCGTTTTTGCATACTGATCATCTCATCATGTGTCCTTGGTGTTGTCTTGTTTTCTGTAGTAATCATTAGTGATAATAAAGCTGTTACTTTACTATATGTCTGAGCTACTTACCTTATATACTTTACAGTTATGTATCTACTTTTAATTTTTGTTTGTGCAAGCATTCTCTACACAATTGTTGTAATTTTATTACTAGGTTAGCCAGGCAAAAATATTAAATATGCAATTTATTTGAAGAATGTTGAGTAGGTTTTCTAATAATCAGGTTGGTCTTGTTTTTGTATATATTGTTTTGTAGTTAATAAGCTCTATGAGCTCAATAGCAGAACACTGTTTACCCTCCCTACTGCGCACACTGTTCGACTGGTACCGGCGGCAGAGTGGCACTGAAGACGAGTCTTATGAGTACAGGCCTCGCTCCAGCACTAAGTCCAAAGGGTAAGATGCTAATCCTCATGAGGTATTTTCATTGTTTTGTCCGTTTTAGAATTACTGGGCTTAGAACAGAATTATTTATGCATTTTGTCTCTCTCATCTTTTAGTGATGAACAGCACCGGGATAAAGACTACCTTTTGGAACGGAGGGACTTATCCATAGATTTCATTTTTTGTTTAGTTTCAGTCGAAGTTTTAAAACAGGTAAGCTGTCTTGAACTGTTTTGTGTGTTTTGTACAAAGCTTTTTAACCAAAGCAGTGAAAGTTCCTGATGCTGTGATATTTGTTATGGGTTGAAAAATAGACATCACTGATGTAGCTTTCCTCTGATCAGATGTAGGATTTTCTTTGGTTTCAGAATTCAGTGGAATAGTTGTGGCATAGTTTCTGTCTGCCTTTTTATTGCTACCAGTCATTTAGATAATTACATTTGATTGCCACTGCAGTATTCACTATTGATAAGAGAAGTGGAAGCATGTATTTGTTTTTTTCCCTGTCTCACTAATTCAATATTAATAGATTTGTAGTTTTTTAATTATTTGTGGTACAAGGAAAAAAAACATGCTTAAATAAATAATAGGGAGTTTGGGTGCATATGCAGTAAAGTTAAAATCTTAACCTCAAAGATGGTTTTGCACACCGAAACAAATGGGATGTTTGTTCTAATTGTTGCACATCTATAGAATGGGGAAATTGTCTGAACAGATGTTTCAACTGTGACTTTACGGTGCAGCATTCCTTGAGTTTTTTTAAAGGTTGTACTTGAGTGTGTGTAAATCTGTGTCAGCTGGTGAGTTACCTGTCAGTAATCAGTAATTACACATTAATAATTAAAGTGGGCTATTTTGATAATCAGAAAGACAAACAAAAGTTGGATAATGTGCCTCTGGTACACTGCAATGAAAACATAACTATCATATGTTGCTTTAGAGTTAAGACAAACCTAAGAGTGTTGGAAATTGTTGTAAACGCTGTTGGAGACAGGTCAAAATTTATCAAATAAAGTAGACCAAGGAGAGGAGGCCTATCATTTATTGCACAAATTCAGTAGAAATAACCTTTCTACAGTCACTGAAATCGGTGTATGAACTAACCAATTGGTGCTTTGAATAATATAAATTCAACGCAACACACATTATATGATAGAGAAATTAACTGCAATGTTTTAGTAAGGTCTTTCTTTACAGGGGGACCAAATAAATAAACTAATGGCCATATACCAACTCCAAACTGTGTGTGTTTCTTTAATGCACTGACCAAATCTAAGCAGTGCTGTGAACTAAAAGCCAATCCCTGGAGACCAGAGCTAAGTTGTCCTTGGCTTTGTTCCTGTAGAGAGGGTGTTGAATGGTAGCAATAAGAAAGAATGAAGACTGTCTATGCTTATAATAAAACTGATTCCATGTTTACAGATTCCTCTTCATCCAGTGCCAGATGTTTTAGTACATGAAGTTCTAAACCTGGCTTTCAAGCACTTTAAACACAAAGAGGGGTAAGTACCAGAACTCAGACAGGGCAGTTACAGAGTTAAAAAAACATCTTAGTGTTGAAGAGTTTACAATTCAGTGTGGCACTCTCACTTGTGGGTTTGGCTTTGCAGTAGACATTTATTTGTCTGAATAATCGTCCTCTGCTGTCATTGTACTGTTGATAGTGTCATTTATGATGACAATTATTGAAAAAATAAATGCTTTTTGCTAAGCAACTTTAGTTGAGTCTCAAGTTGTTAATACTTTTGATGCACATTATTATGAATGACATTAATACAAGGGTCCATTTAAAAGATGCCTGTATGTGTAAGACTTACAGAGAAATGTCTTATCAACTTGCAGGTACTGTGGCCCCAACACTGGCAATGTGCACATCATTGCAGATCTGTATGCTGAGGTCATTGGAGTTCTTACACAATCAAAGTAAGCAAGATAAATTCTACTAAATTTGTTCGAACTGATCATGTTCTGGGTCATCTTTTATAAATTTGGAGTTTTGCCATCAAGTTAATGCTATAACGCAAATTCTAGTAATTGTTTCAACAGCATTAATGTAGCTTCAGTTATGGTGATCTGTTTCCTCACCTTAACTAAAACTAAGTAGGAATTCTGACCAATACTGAGTGAGATTAACAGATTTGAAGTTATGGTTGTGGTGTTTCTGATGCAGTTCATCTGCTAGCTGCCTCCTCCGTTTAGTGGAGGGCAGGGTAGCAAACGCACACAAACAACTAACCATGCATAGCAGCAGTGGGGACTCGGATAACAGCTGAGGTGAGACACTCAGGTGGACAACTCTTTTACGCTATAGTTACACGCAAATATAACTCTGCAAATAAATGTATGATAAAAGCAGTTCAATTAAACAGCGATCAAACAAACCTAAAGGTGAAATGGTAAGGTCAGCTCTACCCACAGTGACACCTGCTAAACTGTACGCGTTAGTCATAGTATGTTTGTGTAATTGCTATGACTATACTAACACAATAGCGTCTCTAAGCTGTGCTAACCATTC
This sequence comes from Channa argus, assembly GCF_033026475.1. Taxonomy (NCBI): domain Eukaryota; kingdom Metazoa; phylum Chordata; class Actinopteri; order Anabantiformes; family Channidae; genus Channa; species Channa argus. Next base: position 4,801,151 of record NC_090204.1, on the reverse strand, counting down.
AACCCAATTTGTAACATAACATAAAAACTGATCAAGTAGTGAGATAGTCTATTAAATTCCATACTAAACCTGCTGCAACCCTCCCTCAACCAGCTGTTGCAGTGAATCGTATTAGATGGAGAAGGGGGAGAAAAAAGGATCAGTGAATGATAGTGATTTATTTCTGCAAAGTCAGAGTGATTAATATTAGGGCTGTTATTTTATCTAGATAAACTGATAAGGGGCATATTATATTCGGCTTTGCTGTTGTATAATTTAATAATGGAATGTTCACTCAGTTGCTACTGGCTGTTCATTAGCTTCACCAAGTAAGAACCATCACTACAATGTGTCTACTCATGCAGATAAGAATATAAAAACCTGAAAAATGTTTTTTTTGCAGCAAATTCTGAGCAACATTCAATTTTTTGAATTAACAACGGACAGTCTGCGATTGAACATTTTAATCGGATTACAGCCCTCTTTTGGAAAAGTGTATAGCTATTCTAAATTCTGTCCTTTTTGTGTGTCTGCTCAGGTTTCAGGCAGTGAGGAAGAAGTTCATCACAGAACTGAAGGAACTCAGGCAAAAAGAGCAGAGTCCTTACGTTGTCCAGAGCATCATCAGTCTCATCATGGGAATGAAGTTCTTCCGGGTTAAAATGTATCCTGTGGAGGATTTTGAGGCTTCTTTTCAGTTCATGCAGGTAACTTGTTTATTGCTAGTGTGTACCTTAAGAAACTATGGCTTATAGTGTGCTAAAAAAATTCGCATTCATTTAGACATTTTTTTAATTTTGCTACATTAATCCTCATGCAGTAACATACTTGCTATACTCTCAATCTACCCATGATTTCTTAATGTGACAATTCAGTATTTAGTGGTTGATGTCCACTGCTGTTATATGCCATAGCACATAACCATAAAAGAATAATGTTTTAGAGTTTGAGCATTACAGGATATTTGCCCTTTGTATTGATATTTTAGAAACAAAATTCCAAAGTAGTCATGTTTGTTTTAATAAAAAATCAATAACACAATTAAAACAATGTCTCATTCTCAGCCCATGAAGTAAAAATACAATAACAGAATGAATTATGATTCTTTTCTTTTCTCATGTCAGCATCAGTCTATGGTTCTGCATAATGTAGTTTGATTACACTTCTCATAACATATAATTTAACATCTGTTTTGTAAAGTTTATTTTTAAATGAAGTATTAATATTTAGCTGATTCAAACATATACTCTTTGATTCTGCTGAACTCTTTGCATCACAGTACATTAACAAAACATAAACCTGGATTAGGTTTGGCCTTGTTTGTGTCAATAGAGTTAAATTTAACATCTAACAGTGTGTGTGTGTTTTCTCTGTACCCTTTGTATTCTTATTTACATCTGTGCCTTTTGTGTTCTTTCCTAGGAGTGTGCCCAGTATTTCCTGGAAGTCAAAGATAAGGACATAAAGCACGCTCTAGCAGGCCTTTTTGTCGAGATCCTTATCCCTGTCGCAGCAGTGAGTAACATTTAAAACAATTTTCATTGTTCTACATTTCCCAGTTTAGTTTAAAGATTTGACATCTATGCTAATAAATCGTTTGTTCTCAGGCAGTGAAAAATGAAGTCAATGTGCCATGTTTGAAGAACTTTGTTGAGATGCTGTACCAGACGACATTTGAACTTAGTTCCAGAAAGAAGCACTCTTTGGTAACAATTTTACCATCATAATTTTTGTTCTTTCTCCTCATCCCTATTACTATTTGCAGGACTTTATTTCTTCCTTCTTTTGTGTTTTACTCATCCTCATCCAAAATATTTACCTCAGTACAAGTCTGTCAGTATCATCCAGAAGGTTTAACTTCCAGTAAATAAATACAACCTCGCTGCTAGCCCTTAAACTCTAAAACCATCTCCTGAGCAATTTTCATTTTTCTCACTTTTTATCTTACCTTTTTTATCCATCTAAACTTATCTTTTTACTTTTTTTGATGCGGACATTGTTTTTTTTCTTCTCAGGCTCTATATCCCCTGGTGACATGTTTGCTGTGTGTTAGTCAAAAACAGTTCTTCCTGAACAACTGGCACATCTTCCTGCAGAACTGCCTCTCACACCTGAAGGTAATGAAAGTCTGAGGCTTTACAACCCAGTGCCCTTCAGAAAGTTTTTCTGTAGCTCTAAATGGTAGCACAATGCCTGTATTGTTTAGTTTCAAGCATTTTAAGGACAACACACTTAGCTAATTTAACAATTCAATTTAAAACTGTTGAAATCTTATGACTCATGTTATGAAACCTTACATAAAATTTTGGTGGCAATATAAAGTGACATTAGGGCATTTAAATTTGATGTTCAGCTACATTCTTTTTCATGAAATCAATGAAGTTGTTAAATTTTATTACTTTAAAAAGGAAATGATATATTGGTGTTGGATACTCTGGTTAGCACATGCTTCCACTGATTGAAAAAGTTCTGAAGGGTGTGCTCTGTGATTCTGTCTAAAGATCAACATGTACTTTTCCTCCCATTATCAACAACCAGATCTGGACCGGAATAGCACTTGATTTGATAAGGAAATGATAGTACCTTTACTTTTTGTCCATTTGTTAAGCCAAGTAATTTCTAAATGGACAAAATGTGTTAAACTATTAGGTGTAAATGATATTCACCAGTGCAACCACAAGAGATGTTCATAAAAATAATCAAACTATCTTAGAAATATCCTCCATCTTAGGTTGTACGTCTTGCATACTGTGCTATTTCAAGTGCTGTTTTACCTCAGGTCTGTTAATGAATCATTGTAAACCAATGAACCAAACGATCAAACCCAACTTCCTTCTGTCCTTGACTATCATGAAGCCCAATGGGTGAGTCAGAACCCTGACCATATCACTTGACTGACTGACTGACTGACTCTTTCCCACTGATTACCCTTTGTGGTGACTATATGATCTTGTGTTGGATAAATTTGTTTGCATCTTTGTCATGGTGATTTCCAGTGGTTTTAAATGGCCATCTGTCTTGTCTGTTTTCACCATTGTAATTATTTTAGAGTTTCTCAATTTCAAAATCAAAATCAGTCTTCTGAGTGGTGATGCTGATTCTTTATGATTGTTTTACGTGTTTGTGTGATGGCTCAACTTTAGCGATGATTTCAGTGATTTTTAGGGCTTCTTATCCAACCATTGATTTTAACCCTGTGGCTGTACTCGAGATCTTGTAAGAAGTAACTGATAATTAAAGCAGTTTTATGTTTAGCTTTCGAATTTAGCTTTATGATAGGGATAACTATAATTACTCAACAATGCTGTTTAAAGATTTTGATGGTAAAGTAAAGGTTCAGTTTTTGTAATTTTTATCACACAGAAAGCATTGCTGTAATTTAGCAAAGCCTTCATCTATGATTAACAGATTCAATCATTTGAATACCCAGAGTGGATCAAATTGAAGAAAAGCTAAAGAGAGAGTTAAGTTTAGTTGTTTTTAGTTTTTAGACAGATGGATATAGATGGAGAGATAGATCTCAAGGAGAATTCAAAACATGCAGCAGCTGACAGATAACTTAAGCTCATACACAACCAGAAAAGCCTTCTCCTAACCACACACAGGCACACAACATAAACATAAATTGGAACCTTTTTTACATTTATTTTTACTTATACATGAATGACTGACAGACAGACTTCCTTTTGGAAATACTACAGTGTCTAGAGTGAAAATATATGCAATTAGTATTGGATATTATCATTTATACAATAATTGTGCAGCCCTACTTTAAAGTCTGATTCCCACAGGGTTAAAATACAACAATTAGCGTTTTGGATCTGAATGGGCTACTAGCTTGGGGCGTTGCTGCTTGTCGGCTTTTTGGTGAAGCAGGCACAATGTTTGTGTCCTGCTTTTTTCTGTCTCATTTTCCATTCGCATCTTTAAATTTCCTTTTCTCTGTCCACTTATATCCACTTCTGTGTGTATGTTCTCAGTCCCAAAATCTTATTTCCTGAGCACAGCACACCTCTGTTGGTTTGCTTTTGCAATCTACATTTTAAATTAAGATTTTATAACTGTGTTGAAACATTTTTGTCCCAATTTGAAAAAATCAAATGGACTGTGACTTTAAAAGCATGCTACTGATTATAAGAGTTACAACAGAAAGATACAACATGGCATATACAGCAGTCCATTGTGTTTCATTTTAAATAAAATAGTGTTATGTACAGACAAGAGTAAAGACACTGCTCTTGTCACGTGTTTAGTTTTTGTTTTTGCCTCTAACTTGCATGTTTCCCCTCCCCAAACCCTACATTCTTTCTCTTTTCATTTGATCTTTTTCTCATATTGACTCGCTCCAGATGCCATCTAACAACAGCATCCGAAAGCAGATTGAGACGCTGCAGGTGAGTTATTTGGGGTCAGTGACCTGCCTGGTGCTCCCTTTCAGTTACCTGACGAGGATGTAGGCTAGTGCTATTCTGCCCGCTTGGTCAGTTGGGGTAGTGAGTTGTTCCATCTTATGACATTGAGGTGTTACTTTTTTGGAATGCAGAGAAGAAGTTGTGATATGGCCTTAGGCTTTGTTGTTGAGGTCGTTTGTGTTTATAGAAAGTGGTGATGACTTGACTCTTATAACAGCTACAGCTTTTTTTTTTTAGGGATTTACAATACCTTAGATGGCATTCTGTAACTGTGAGGAAAAATTGCATTGAAATATACTCTTTTTTTTTTTTTTTTTTTTTATGAGGATTGTATGATTTCTATGAGGAAAAACTCCCTTGTAATTACATATGCATTAGAACATGAACATGATTCCATGTTTAAAATGGATTGTTTTAGTCATTAGGAGTTTAGGATTACAGATAGCCTACTGTTGCAAAACTAGACGTGGTAGCATTGCAATGAACCGTCCAAGTACTTTATTACTGTACTTGGTTACAATTTTTTACGTATTTTTACTTTACCTAAATAGATTTAATTATGGCTACTTTGACTTTTACTCCTCTATATCTAAGAGCAAATATCTCTACTTTCTACACTACTACATTTTTCATCAAAGTTGCATTAAACTCTACAATCTCATTACGTTTCATAATTTGCCAATTTTCGAAATCACTGTAATCACTAGCAAGATAGGAATTGTTTCAAAACAAAAACCATGCTAAGGTATAGTGTCAGTTCCTCCTTTCATGGCCTTATTTAAAAGGTTGTTTTGATACACTGTATCTTAGCGGTACTCATTGTAAGTACTGCTACTGCTATGAAGTAATTTTACTCTTTGCCGGATTGCGCTGAGTGAGGACTGTCTGCGCACTGTTAGCCGATCTACTATCTAGATCTACTGGGCCATTTTTTTAGACATGAAGCTGATAAATTCATGATAAAATGTTCTTTCAAACAGGGATCAATAAATGCAGTGTCAAATTCACTCTGTTATGTCAAAGTCAATTAAATAATAGAACGACCAGCAGTCTAAACATTTTCTTAACTTGACCTTGGCATTGCCATTCTCTCTGTGCCATGCATGCAGAAAGGGGGAAGATGTAAAGCAGAGCTAAGTGAGTTCTTGTTGTTACTGCACTGAGAACTGCTACAGAGTGGTCCCTGCTGATACATACATTAATATGATTGACTCAGAGAGAAAGGACAGGGCAAAAAAGGAATAGTACTTTTAGTTTTGATACTTAAAATATAAATGATCAGTATCAGTTCCATCAATACTTACTTACTTTTACTTAAGTAGAAATGTCAGTGAGAACTTATACTTTTATTCAGATACATGTTTGTTTTGTTTATTTGTACTTTTACTTAAGTACAGTTTTTAAGTACTTTATCCACCACTTGCATGAAATGCTCAATTTGGTCATTGATCACAAATAAATCTTGACAATGTAACATTGAAAAAATGTGTTATATTGTAAATCTCTAATATTTCCAGAGTTGGGGGCCTCTGAACACCCTGCTGCAAAGAACAAATTTACATAACTCTTTACAGTTGGTTACTCCAAACCTTTGGGTTACAGTTTGTGTGAAAACAAGGCACTCTGTAGTTTTGAGTCAGTATTCAATACCAGTCACCAGGCTTGTGTATACAGTGTTTTTTATTTATGTATTTATTTATTTTTGTCCTTTCGGCTTACCCCGTGAGTTCAGAGTCACCACAGTGGATCATTGTCCACATGTGGATTTGGCACTTTTTTCCCCTTTTTTCTTTTATTTATTTATTTATTTTTTAAATGCCAGATGCCCTTCCTGACGCAACCGTCCGCAATTTCTACCGGCTTGGACCGGCACTGCACAGCTGAGGTTGTAAATGGGATGAAGGGGGTTCAGTGTTCTGTGTTACTGTGATTTATTGAGTTGCATGCAAAAAATAAATAAACATAGGCGCCGTATTAAATGGGTCTGTAAGACTTTAAAATCCAGGATTGCACTTTGGTTCACTCCCCAAAAATTGTTTTGTTTTGCTTACCATTCAATCATGTTTACCCAGGATTTAAATGGTAAGTGGTCTGCACTTATATAGCGCTTTTCTACGTACTTGCACTCAAAGCGCTTTACACTGCTTCTCATTCACCCATTCGCACTCATTCACAATCGCAATTACACACACACTCACACACCGATGGGGGAACTGCTATGCAGCTGACCAACACTCACCGGGAGATCGCTCCCCCCACTAAGTTGGGGTTCAGTGTCTTGCTCAAGGACACTTCGACATGTGACCGAAGGAGCCGGGGGTCAAATCAACAACTGGGGGATTGGTGGACGACTGCTCTATCTCCTGCGCCACAGTCACCCATGTGATCTGACATGTGATTTGATACCCTTTCCTTTTATGGTATAGCATGCTCAAATCAAGCCATAGTGTGCTGTACACCCTTCCTAGCAGAAAATATTTGTGCTAATCTAATTCCAGACTTGCCCTTTATGTCCCTTAGCTGTGTCTACACAGTAAATTAACAGACAGTTAATTTTATGCATAAAAATCATTGTTGGCTGATAGTTGTTTCCCATGAATAATAGATATTCAGTGTTTTATAGCTTGGTTTAAGTGTCAAAATGGAGAGATGCAGCCACAGTAAAGTGGTTGGCTAGAAAAAGGGACTGGTGGATGACTAGAGCGTAATGCAATTTGGGTAAACTGAAAACATCCATCATGACATCAAGATAATTTTGTCTTATGAAAATCCTTGCACCATGACCACATCATTTCCTCTGGAGTGTTCCTCACATTGTGCCCCTTATTGTATCTCAACAACGTAGATGCTCATCATAGCTGACATAGTGGCTGGATGTCTTCTATTCCAGAACACAATTAAATGATTCTTCTATACTCTGCATTTCTTCCTACAGTTCATAAAATAGTGCTGCATTTTATAGTGCTGTGTCCTGATCATTAGATCTCTCACACATGAGTCTGACTCATTAGGAGTGCACTGTACAGTTGCTGAGTTTGATGTAAGTTTTATCAGACACCACTGACCAGATCTCTTAAGATTAAAATGTTGCTATTAAAACATTATTCTTTCTCCATCCACAGAACAAAGACCCCAAAATGTCCCGTGTAGCACTAGAGTCACTCTACAGACTGCTGTGGGTCTACGTTATCAGGATCAAGTGTGAGAGTAATACTGTCACACAGAGGTAAGTTCAAGGTCCTCGGACTGCTTGCACACCCAATCAAACACAGATGTATAACAAGTAGAAGTCATTTAAATAAGGTCATTCATAGTTTAATCCTAAATATGCTTATACAATTTCTGCTGCCTTTTACTCCTAGTCGGCTACTCAGCATTGTTTCAGCACTTTTCCCCAAAGGCTCTCGCAGTGTGGTGCCCAGAGACACACCCCTCAATATCTTTGTCAAGATCATCCAGTTCATAGCTCAGGTAGGCTTGGGAGCATGAAATAAATGAATTTCGTTTGAGCTAAAACTAGAGATATGCAATGTAGTAACTGTGTTAGAGATTGCTTGTCTGTTTTTGCTACAGGAAAGACTGGACTTTGCTATGAAAGAGATTATCTATGACCTCCTGTGTGTGGGCAAGTCTCAGAAAACCTTTACCATCAATCCAGAGGTAATATAACATATAAGACTAGTGACACTGTTTCAGCGCAATGTTGGTGGATTCCCTCTTATTATCTCTTTCTCTGCACTGTTAGAGGATGAATATTGGATTGCGCGCCTTCTTGGTAATTGCAGACAGCTTACAACAGAAAGATGGTGAACCTCCAATGCCTACAACAGGAATCATCATGCCCTCTGGCAACACCCTGCGTGTCAAAAAAATCTTTCTCAACACCACCCTCACTGATGAAGAAGCCAAGGTCATTGGTATGTTGAATTCTTGAAACTTTAACTTTCGGGCTTAGCAGTTGGTCAAAAAAAGTATTTAGGGATTATGTTTTCTTCTTCTTGTTTTTTTTCCTTTTCTTTTCTTTTCTTTTCCCTCCACTAAGTGTAATGACTCTTCTGGGTGCTTTCAGGCATGTCATTGTACTACCCACAAGTAAGAAAGGCCTTGGACAACATCCTAAGACACCTCGACAAGGAAGTGGGACGGTCCATGAGCATGACCAGTGTCCAGATGTCTAACAAGGAGCCTGAGGATATGATAACGTAGGCAACTGCCACCTGAATTCATAGTAATTTCCGTGTTGTCTCCTACTTTGGTAAAGGGTCTCATAAAGTCTTCCTCCTACAGGGGAGAGAGGAAGCCAAAGATTGATCTGTTCCGTACGTGTGTGGCCGCCATCCCAAGACTTATACCAGATGGCATGAGCAGACAAGACCTAATAGAGCTTCTAGCCAAGTAAGTCATCTTTTTAACCTTACTGTACACATTTCAATACGGTGGACCTTCACATTTCTTATTTATATCCCAATCCGCTTCCTCTCGTTTTAGACTGACCATCCACATGGATGAGGAGCTACGTGGCTTGGCCTTTGCTACTCTTAAGGCCCTGATGCTAGATTTCCCAGAGTGGCGAGAGGACGTACTCTCAGGGTTTGTTTACTTCATCGTCCGGGAGGTGACTGATATTCACCCCACCTTGTTGGACAATGCTGTTAAGATGCTACTGCAGCTCATCGGGCATTGGAAGCAGGCAGTGCAGAACAGCAATAAGAGCTATGATGCACAGGTTTGTTTCATCTTATGTTAAATATATTGCTTTTCTGTATTGTGTGCAGTAGTGAAATTTGAGTTGGTGTTTTTTGTTTTTCAAATGTCTTTTAAGTCCAAAGTGATATTAATTACATGTTCTTCTAAACAGGGTTTAAGCAGCAGTCATTCTTTCTCCCTGGAACGTAATCATCTCTCAGGTGTCCTGCATGTGGTAGAGGGTTTAGCACTGGTGGTGCTTTGTAGCTGCCGTCCTGCCACACGGAGGCTGGCAGTTAATGTTCTCAAAGAGGTCCGTGCGCTGCACATTGCACTGGGCATTGGCAAGGTATTTACAATCACTCATGTTACATTAAGTCGCAACAAACAACTAAAAGTCCAATTTAAATATATCTTGGCAGGGTTTTTTTTTATTTTTATTTTTTTTTATAACAAATACTGACAAATAATGACACTTGGTCTCTAAATCTTTCAGGGGGATGAAGAGTTGGCTATTGATGTAATGGATAGATTAAGTGCATCAGTGTTGGAGAGTTTTATTCATCTCACAGGAGCTGACCAGGTATACAAGTCTTATTTTCAGATTCATAAAACCTGCACAAATATTGTGACACTTAGCTTCTTCCCTCTGATCTTTTTTGTAGACCAATCTACTGTATTGTCCCAGTGGGATTGATCTCCAGACATTAGCTGAATGGAGCTCATCTCCCATCAGTCACCAATTTGATGTGGTGAGCCCCTCGCACATCTGGGTTTTTGCCCATGTTACTCAGGGCCAGGACCCTTGGGTTATTAGCCTTTCCAGCTACCTGCGACTGGAGCACCTGCCGAAATATTGCCCCACTGCTCTAAACTATGCCTGGATATTTGCCTACACCCGTTTGCAGCTGCTGTCTCCACAAGTTGACATAAAGTATGTTTCCGCAAGCCTCTTTGTTTTCTGGCTGTACATCTAAATGTGTCTCTAGTTCTGTCATAGTTTCCTTTATTTTAGGCTTTATCTTGGAAAGAGCATGCCATTGTATATTTTTAATGATATTATATAAATAAACAATACTAGATAAATGTGTTTGACTGGAGATAAATTGATGAAAAAGAGTGATTTAAGCTTGTAGCTACATCTGAGGAACCCAACATCAACAGGGTAAAGACAGCTAGTTTATGGTTTCACTTTTGTTGTCTTATTGATGTCATTTACATAATTTCTGACCGTTCCTACATGTCCACCTGCAGTAGTCCCATTAATGCCAAAAAAGTGAACAGTCTGAACAGCAGTGACTCCTACATCGGCCTTTGGAGGAACTACCTGATTCTCTGCTGCAGCTCTGCCTCTTCCTCCTCCTCTATGTGCTCCTCATCTTCCACCTCTGGCTCCGTCCGCTGCTCCCCGCCTGAGACGCTGGCGTCAACACCGGACAGCGGCTACAGTTATGATTCAAAGGTCAGGAAATGTGGAAAATGCAATTGCATTCTGATAATGGGACCCACATAATATATTGAGTATCAATGACTAGTTGGAACAAATTATTTATTCACTATTTACCATTTTTTTCTGTGTCCTTTACTAGATTGTTGGCACTCCGTCCCCCTCATCCCTATTCAAACACATTGTTCCAATGATGCGCTCTGAGAGCATGGACATCACAGAGTCTCTTGTGTTGGGGCTTGGCAGGACCAATCCCGCGGCGTTCAGGTAAATAACACTCGACATGATGCTTATATGTCTTTATATACTTTGTGTGTACCCTTTTGTTGGTAAAGTAACTTTTATACCCTACAGAGAGTTGATGGAGGAGCTAAATCCCATCATAAAAGAAGCTTTAGAAAGAAGACCTGAAGTAAGTGCTGGCCATTCACAACTTTGAAACATTCTTTTCACAGTGGTGTGTCTAGTAAAAGGCAATAGTTAAAATGCCACGCTCTTCACTCTGCAGAACATGAAGCGACGCAGGCGTCGTGACATCCTCAGAGTCCAGCTGGTCCGGATATTTGAGCTGCTGGCTGATGCTGGTGTCATCAGTCAGATGTATGTAAACCACGTAAAATTTAGTAAATAACCATATTATTATTATTGAATGTGTATAACCTTTCTAATATTTTTTTTAAATCAGAGCCAGTGGAGGATTAGATGGAGAGAGCCACTCTCTGAACAGCACGCTACTTGAGTATGTTGATCTGACACGGCAGCTGCTTGAGGCTGAAAATGACAAGGACTCTGACACACTGAAGGACATTCGTTGTCACTTTAGTGCACTTGTAGCTAATATCATACAGAATGTTTCAGGTATATCTCTAAATTTCCACATTTGAGTCATCATTTAAAAATCTTAATTTTTCTGACTGAAGCTAGAGTATTAAATAATATAATAATCCATATATATAAAAAACCTTTATACATGCTCAGTACACCAGAGGAGGACCATCTTCCCTCAGCAGTCACTGAGACACAGTCTGTTCATGCTGTTCAGTCACTGGGCTGGGCCCTTCAGCATCATGTTCACTCCCTTGGATCGCTACAGTGACAGAAATATGCAGATCAATCGCCATCAGTACTGTGCATTGAAGGTACAAACAAATACAAAACGGTCCATATGTTAAAATGGATTTTCTGCATTAACAAAATCCATACTTAATTGTAACCAAATGGATTTTTCATTCCTACAGGCCATGTCTGCAGTGTTGTGTTGTGGACCTGTAGCTGACAATGTTGGCTTGTCTTCTGATGGCTACCTTTACAAGTGGCTTGACAATATACTGGATTCTCAGGACAAGAAGGTATAAGAAATGCCATTTCAACCAGTTTAATCTCACAAATTGTTTTCCACGATATGTGGGTGAGTACTACTCATGTGAGAGAGAAGAGAAGTGTAATATCCAAATTTAAAGTTTAAATGGCATGGTTCAGTAGTTTAACTGGATCATATTTGCTCTATATTTAAATAGAGCAAATATATCTCAGTAAACTTAAAATATGAAGTAAACTGCATATTTTAACCTACAAGTCCTCATTGAAGCACATGAAAACGTTCCAGATAATGTCAGACTGATATGTTATTATAATGTCTATTTACTACTTACTATTTTTGAGTCTTTTCTGGTTTTAGTCATTGGATAGATCATATTAATAGTTTTCATGCCATATCTTTGTATAAAATGCACAGCTTTATATTGTATTTTTATGTCCACACTAATATTGAAAAATTACGTGGCACCTTATGGTTCTGACAGTTTCTGTGTGGTCTCCTCCAGGTTCACCAGCTGGGTTGTGAGGCTGTGATGCTGCTGCTGGAGCTCAATCCAGACCAGAGCAACCTCATGTTTTGGGCTGTGGACCGCTGCTATACTGGCTCTCGTCGTGTGGCTGCTGGCTGCTTTAAAGCCATCGCAAATGTCTTTCACAACAGGTACTATGCTTGAACACATTTTTGTAGATTTGTTGGAGCTTGTGGTAAATTCTAATCAGAACTCAAATACTGAATTTGTTCTACATTTCCTCTTAGGGATTACCAATTTGACACTGTGGTGCTGCTCAACCTGATTCTGTTCAAAGCGGCTGATTCTTCCAGGGACATCTACGAGGTGGCCATGCAGCTGTTACAGGTCAGAATTTCTGTCACACAATATATGGATGAGAACTGATCTAAGTTTTTGTAACAAGTTGTAAATATATTACAATTATTTGTGTTACTCACATAGATCCTGGAACCCAAGCTCTTCCGTTATGCCCACAAGTTGGAGATCCTGCGAACAGATGGCATCTTGACCCCTCCCTCACCTCTGCCACATCTCTACTCTGTGTCTTACTACCAGCTGTCTGAGGAGCTTGCAAGAACTTATCCAGAGCTCACACTGCCCATCTTTTCAGGTTTACTACAATATATTTGTTATAGCTCTTTTTTGGTAGCTAGGTGTGTTGGTGTGTGTGAGTGCAAGAGACTGTGAGAGATGGCAGGGAATTGCTCTGTGTCTGAGTTTTTCCTCTGTTCAACATAGTATGCATAATACTAACTGTGCCCTGAACACACGCATTTTGGCCTGTATAGATAAAGGGCGTAGTAATTGAATACATTTTATAAAATGTGAATATTGGTCTGTTCTCAATTTTGAATTTATTTATTTCGAGTAGCACGGTTACTTAACTACATGTTAAAGCAGTCAGTGTAGCTCTTGTGTTTACATAGCTTTTTCACTTTGTTATAGTAATTCATAGAAACTTGAAAAGAGTTGTGGGTGTTACAGACCTGCCACCCTGTGCCCACTGTGTATAACAGCTATGGTGACTGGTGTATGCTAATAATGGTACACAACAGTGCTGTTGAGTTGCAGTCAATGTAAATAAGGAATTATGCATTTTATTCACATAGTAACAGTATATTGTTGTTTATTGAAGCCATTTTCTGGGGAACCTGTGGTTAGCATGTTTATTTAAAAAGATGCACATGCCTAATCAGCTGTACTAAATTATTCATATTCTAATATTCTTAATATTTATATTTAAGTTGTTGTTTGATGTAAAATGGATTAGAATAATTTAGCTAAACAGTGAAAAGCTTAGTAAGCAGCCATTGTACTTTTTTTTTCACCTCTCATAGTGCTACAAGTGATGCTAGTCATGCTGCTCACATTAACACACCCATTACAGATTTCCTGTTGTGAGTAATTAAGAAAAACTGAAAAACTTTTTTCTTAGGCTAGGCAAAATGACATCCAGCCAACATGTTACAACCCACCAGTTTTTCTGTTAGCCTTAGTGTCCAGACAAGTGGCCTGTGTGCCTTCTGAAAAGGCCAAATTCTTTCCTCAAGATTGTGCATAGAGTCAGAATTTAATTGATGAAACTATATTCTGCCCAAGTTAAGCTTCTTTTTATGGTTTCAGTTTTTGTTTTTCAATCAGTTAATAATTTAGCCAGCTATTGAAAATACTTCATAGGCTGCCATGTCTTATGGCTGGTTTTCGCCACTAAAATATTTTTTTTTTGGCATAAGGTGGTAATCTAAGCTTTTCTTCAAAGTTGGCAGATTGTGTGTTAAGACACCTTTGAATTAAAGATAGCCAAACAGTGTTCTTAGAATATTCAGTCTTGTAATTACTTTATTTGTTGACTACCTCTCAACTGTCCTGACTTTAGAGGTGAGCCAGCGGATCCAAACAGCGCATCCCGGTGGTCGTCAGGTAATGTTGCACTACCTCCTACCTTGGATTAACAATGTGGAGCTGGTGGACTTCAAACCCACTATACGGCGACCGGAAGACTGTGGCAGTGTGGAGGAAGATGAGGATGTAAAAGACCGGGACATCATGATGGTCAACAGTCGACGTTGGCTCCGTGGAGAAGGCTGGGGCTCCCCTCGTGCAACAACCATGGTGCTAAACAACCTCATGTTCATAACTGCTAAGGTGAGACAGCTAATAGACCTTTGCACTTATATTCACATTTACATTATGGTTTTGAAAGTTTTGACAAATTTCAAGGCATTGATCATTAAATGATTTTAATTCTACAGTATGGGGATGAGTTTGCTTGGTCAGAGATAGAGAATGTGTGGACTACATTAGCAGACAGCTGGCCAAAGAACCTCAAAATCATTCTCCACTTCCTCATCAGTATGTCAGGAGTCAGTAGTGATCCCAGCCTCTTGCCCTATGTAAGTCACAGAACGTTACATTGTCGAATCCCCATGTGCAGCTTCCACCCTCCTTTATTCCTTATTTTTCTTAATGTTTTACATGTGTCGTCAGGTGAAACGAGTGGTGGTTTACTTGGGCAGAGATAAGACTATGCAGCTGCTGGAGGAGTTGATGTGTGAGCTCGAGTTGACTGATCCTGTTAACTCAGCTGTCACTCACATGGACAACCCCCCCTACTACCGCATCACCTCCAGTTACAAGATCCCCTCAGTCACCTCAGGTAATGAACATTAGAAATGTTTATTATGTTCACTAGAAATGCACTAGTTAAAAGATCAGGCCATGTTGCATTGATTTAAATAAAATGTTTTTATCAGTGTTAGATGGGCAGTGTTTTATTTCTTCTCTCTCAGGAACCACCTCCAGCAGCAATACCATGGTGCCAGGGAATGATGGTCATCATGAAGGCAAAATTAAAGACTCAAACATGGAGGACAGGTATATGCTAAAATACAAGTAATGTTAAGGTCAAAGTTTTAAAAAGTACATGTCATTCTTAGTGATTGACACCTTCAGCCTCAGTACTCTTTGAAGTAGTCGTTCACGGACACTGTTGAGCAGATATCTTACAAGGCTATATTTGACCTTGATTCCCCTACTCTAGAAAAAGTTTAAACTAGAAAGTCTGCTTGAATTTCAGTTTAATTTAGAATTAAACAGTTTATTTTTAGAAACATTTTAGCAACACAGAGTGATAATTTGTTTTTAGTTGCTGATGCAACGGCTTAAATTAAAGTTGTTAGCTGTGGGCAAGAACCTCACTGCTAACGCTATTCTTTTAAATCAAGTGTGTCTTTACTGCAGTTACACCCATCTGGATATCTATAGTGGTCTGAACAGTAACCTGAACCAACAGCACCATCGCCTAGAATCTCGATATAGCAGCAGCTCTGGAGGCTCCTATGAAGAAGAGAAAAGTAAGATTAAACTCTTTGCACTTTGCCACTGAGGTCAGAATACCATTATTATTGCATTTCTGATGATTTTCTTCTTTCTCCAGATGACTCCATGCCACTTTATGCTAACTGGCGTTTAAAAGTGATGGATCACAACCAGCCAGAGCCTCTTCCCTTTCCTCCAACAGGAGGCTGCTGGTCTCCTTTGGTGGACTATTTGCCAGAAACGAACACCCCGGCTGTACCGCTCCACAGGTAAGCAGAAAAAAATGTTGCCTCTCTTTTATATTGTTGGGTTCTTTAAGTTAACGCATACTTTCTCTTTCAGGTGTAACATTGCAGTCATCCTGTTGACAGATCTCATTGTGGACCATGGAGTCAAAGTGGAGTGGAGTGCCTATCTGCACCTCTTGCTACATGCAATTTTTATAGGT
Source organism: Channa argus (assembly GCF_033026475.1). Lineage (NCBI taxonomy): Eukaryota > Metazoa > Chordata > Actinopteri > Anabantiformes > Channidae > Channa > Channa argus. The sequence continues at coordinate 4,785,032 of NC_090204.1, read as the reverse complement.
AACCTTCTATCTGTTTGCGCTTCTTGGATGTCTGTATCTGTCATGAAATGACTGTTTATACTTCAGTACACCCCATCATAACATTGTGTCATCTCTTTTATGTATTCCTCAAGGGTTTGATCACCAGCACCCAGAGGTCTACGAGCACTGCAAACGTTTACTGCTTCACCTCCTCGTTGTTCAGGGAGCAAATAGCAATGTTCAGTCGGTGGCTATGGTGCTGTTACGCAACAGAGATTACAATGATCCAAGGGTTCTGACTGTGAAGCCTGTAGCTCCGGAGTTCAACCTCACAGGTCAGTTCGGCTGTGGAACTCAAAAAAAGGAAATAAAACTGAGTGCGAGAACTGTTTAACTGAAAGCCACAGGATGGCAGCAATGATCATTTAGAAAGCAGCATAATGATGATTATGAAATTACAGAGACTGGTACACATTGTAATTTTAAGAAATCTTGAGGAAGCATTTCAGATGACTGAAATGACAAACTGTGCCATGCAGCTCAATGTGTGCGTTTTTTTTTTTTTTTTTTTGTGAATTGTTTCTGTAGGAGTGCAGGAGTTATTGCCAGATTCTCAGCCATCACCTATGACTGACTCCTGCCTCAGCTCCAGCTCCACATCCTCCAGTATAAGTCTTGGCACAGGGGGTACAGCTCTGTCCCACCTCTCCCCTACACTTCTTAGTGAGGTAGATGTCACTACTGAACAGGACGAGAAAGCCAAAGCTCTTATTGAATTCATTACATCAAGGTGAGCTTCAATAATTTTTTTTTATAAATATATTCTAGTCTTACATTTATGCCAATAATTACTTGTACAACCTAACGCCACTGTCTGATGTATTATCTCACATGCATAGTATACTGTAGCAGCATGTTCAGCACATTTGTACCATGTTATTTACACTATTCAATAATTTGCTTTCATGCTTCCAGCACTGTCTGAAACGACTGGGTATTTTTACTTTGCATGGGTTTGATTTTGTTGGGGTTGGTTTGATATTGACCTATTTTGCTTGGTAGTATAACTTCTAAAGTTGTGACGTGTGGTGTAATTCCTAAACACAACCGGTGACATTGCCTCATGTGCATTTGCTCCTTGCCTTGTAGAAAGCGAGGCCCGCTCTGGAACCATGAGGATGTGTCGGCCAAAAACCCCCACATTAAGAGTGCTGACCAGCTTAGTGTTTTTGTTAGACATGTAGTGACTGTCTTCAGACATTCGCAGTCAGGTCTGTATGGTTCACAGCTGCTTGTTGTGTAATTCTATTAATTTGAGCTTTGATCACAGGTATGCACTTACCACCCCTTTCTAAGGTACACCTTTAGCTTTTAGCTGTGCAGCCAATTGCATGGCAGCAACTCGATGCATTTAGGCATCTGTACATGGTCAGGATGGAACGTGGTGTGGTTGTTAGTGCCAGACAGGTTGGCCTGATTACTTTTTCACGCAAAACCATCTCTGAATAAGACTAGACTGGTTTGAGATGATATGAAAACAGTAACTCAAATCACCACTGGTTACAACCAGGGTATTCAGAAGAGTATCTGTTAATGCACAAAACATTAAAATTTGAAGCAGATGGGCTTCAGCAGTAGAAGACCACACCGGGTGCCACTCCTATCAGCTTATCATCATATACCCATCAACTGAGGCTACAGTTTAGCTCACCAAAATTTGGTTTAACAACATGAAAGCATGGATCCATCCTGCCTTGTGTCGATGGTTTAGGCTTGCAATTGGGATGCAATGGTGTGGGGATATTTTCCACATTTTATCTATTCTTATGGCTACTTCCAGTGGGGTAAAGCATTATGTCCCAATGCTAAAATAATTTAAATCTGGTGTCTTAAAAATGAATTCACTTTTCTCAAATTTCCCCCACAGTAATGAGGTCACAATCACCATTGAAGTGTAGTCGACAAATCTGCAGCAACTCTATGATGCTCTCATGTCATTATGAACCAAAATCTCTGACGAATGTTTCCAGCACCTTGTGTAATCTATGTAATAAAGAATTAAGGCAGTTCAAAAATCAAAAGGGTGTTCAACCCTGTACTAGCGAGGTGTACCTAATAAAGTGGGTGGTGAGTGTAGTTGAAATGGCTTAATCATATTAACCTGTATGTACATGTCCACCTCTTTAGGTTTCCAGCTTGAGGCATTGCTGAGTGAAGTAGCCTTAAGAACAGCTCTGTCTTGTTGTTGTCGGCACTATGCTGGCCGCTCATTCCAGATTTTCAGGGCACTTAAACAACCTCTGACTCCCGCCACGCTGTCTGACATTCTGTCTCGACTGGTAGAGACTGTGGGAGATCCAGGAGAGGAGGCTCAGGTCAGATCATAAAATAACCACACAGTCTTTTTAGTGTTCTCATACATAATACCACTCACTACTAGTCAATGTACTCCAGAATTGTAAGTAATTTCTTGTGTTCTTGCGACTGGAATGTTTTTTTGATTTGATTCTTGTTCTTTCAAACCATTTGCTATCTAGGACAATATTAAGCTGTTCAAACATTTTCTTACATGTCAAGACACCAAAGGGCTTAGTGTCAAACTTTTAAATAAAGGTTTTCTCTATAAAGGAAATCATTTTTCCAGTTGCAAGTTAAAATTTTCCCATATGTTGTCCCATACAGTGTCCTCTGCATAAACCATAAATTTTTCCCAAAAGGCACAGAGCAGATTCAGGATTGTTTTATGTCTGAATATCAGAATATAGTTGTCCATTTCTTACTGACAAGTTGACTGCTGGTGTTTTGTATTTTTTTTTTGTTTTTTTCTTTAGGGCTTTGTCATTGAACTACTCCTGACACTGGAGTCTGGCATTGACACATTAGCAGACACGGTCAAAAACTATGACCTCCTTACTGCCTTAGCACAGTAAGTCCTCCCCTAATAATCTGCAGTACAAACGTAACTTAGTTTGAATCATTTTTATTATAGTATTGTAGTAACCTAAATAGTAGATTGTCTTTCTGTAATTTCTTTCTTTCTTTATTTTTAACAGAACCTCTCCACGTGATCACTTTTTGGGGCCTAAATTTGCTGCCAATAGGAAAAGCACTGGGCAGCTGAATCTGAACACTGGTGGTCTGTTCCATTATGCCCATACTCGCAGTAACTCCCTTCGTGCCAGTCTGATGGGTGAACGAAAAGCTGACAGACGCAGGAGTAACACCCTTGACATGACAGACCGACTTGGTGGTAGCCACGGAAACCTGGCACGGACGCGCAGCTTATCATCACTTGGTGGGGGAGGGAGTCCAGGCATGGATAACGTCCCACCTGTGGACCCTTCAAATCTGATGGCCACCGTGTTCTGGATTGCCGCATCATTGCTCGAGTCAGACTATGAATTTGAGTATCTGCTTGCCCTGCGGCTACTCAACAAACTGCTGGGCCAGCTGCCGCTGGATCGTGTAGACAGCAGAGAACGTCTCGAGAAGGTCCAGGCCAAGCTGAAGTGGTACAGCTTCCCTGGCTTGCTGCAACTATTCCTGAAGGGCTTCACCTCTGCTTCTACTCAGGAGCTTACCATCCACCTGCTCAGCAAACTCATTAGTGTCTCCAGACATACACTAATAGACCCTTCACAAGTAGCGGGTATGGCTTGAATACTTTGTTTATGGTTTTTAACAAATAGGTTTTCATAATTTAAAGCCACGTGAATACAAAAAACAAATGTGTGGTCCACAGACTTAATTGTTGTCTACATTGCCTTTTGTCTCTTATTAGCAATGTTTATTACCGTTTGTCCGTTCTGTGAAGAACAAACTGCTTTTTATGTGACCTTTTATTTTATTTTATTTTTTTACTGTCTACCTGGCACATTTGCAGGCTTTCCTTTGAATATCCTGTGCCTCCTACCACACCTCATCCAGCACTTTGACAGCCCTACTCCTTTCTGTAAGGAGACAGCTGATAAAATAGCCAAGCTGTGCACAGATGAGAAGTCAGCCACACTTTCCAACCTGGCCCACATGATGAGCCTGTACAGCACACATAGCTATTCCCGCGACTGGACCAACTGGATCAATGTGGTCTGTCGCTACCTGCATGATGCCTTTGCTGAGATAACCTTGAACTTGGTTACTTACTTGGCTGAGGTATGTAAGATCCCACTTTTCGCTGTATGTGTGTATGTATGTCGCCATATGAAAAGATAAAATCAGTATTGACCATTAATGTGTATCTCTGCTACTTAGTTGCTAGAAAAAGGCCTCCCCAGCATGCAGCAATCCTTGTTGCAGATCATCTACAGTCTGCTGAGCCATATTGACCTATCAGCAGCCCCTGTCAAACAGTTTAACCTGGAAATTATGAAGATCATTGGCAAATATGTTCAGGTAAGCTTTTGCCACATTTCAATATATTACTATATACCCGTGCACTGTAAGCTGTAATTGTCTGACATTAATTCATATTAACACAGGCCATACATTGTACAAAAAGCTCAATTCAATGAGCATCAGAGATTAGACATGTACTACTTGCCTAGTTATGTCAGAAAGGGATTATTGTCCATTAACACCTACACAGATGATCTAACAATGGAATCATTGTATTTCTGTTTGTTTTTACAGAGTCCATATTGGAAGGAGGCCCAAAACATTCTTAAGCTGGTTGTGTCTCGCTCAGCCAGCCTCGTTGTTCCAGACGATGTGCAGCGCTCTTATAGCTCAGAATCGTGTGGCTCTCCAGAAATTGCCTTTACACGTATATTCAACAACTCTTCTAAGGAGCTGCCTGGCAAGACTCTAGACTTTCACTTTGACATCTCAGAAGTTAGTATCCTTAGTACTCTTACCTCAGCGTTTTCCTTTAAACATATTCCGCTATCTTTGTTGCTAACTAGTCTTATTTGGCTTTATAGACACCTATCATAGGTCACAAATATGGTGATCAGCGTACTGCAGCCGGCAGGAATGGAAAGCCACAGGTGATTGCTGTAACTAGAAGTACCTCTTCCACATCATCTGGTTCCAACTCCAATGGTCTGGTGCCAGTAAGCTGGAAGAGACCCCAACTCTCTCAGGTACCTGCCTAAAAAGACAAAAATCCTCTAACAATAACTCCGACAAGAATGTAGGAGGGAGCACTGGTTAATGTGATACTTCATCCGTTCCAATTTTTATCTGTCATTTGGCTTAGCAACTGCATAGTTTTGAAACAGACATAAAGCATAATGTTTTGTTTTAATCAAAATATCTTGACCTTTGTATTTTGAACCCAGCCAGGGATAAAACACATAGATTTTAATAAATCAAAGCTTGTCCAAAACAAAATGCACTGTTTTAATGCACCAAATGATTAAAGAATATCTAAGAATTGTCTTGATTTAATTCCTACACTGTCATTTTGGTTTGCTTACAGTATGCACCTCTTAGTTTCATACTTTAACATGCTGAATGCAAAATAGAGTATATGGCATATGTTGTACAGATAGTACATTTTGAGTCAGGTTTGGTTACTTTGTTTATGTATTCTTTTTACAGAGAAGGACCCGAGAGAGGCTGATGAATGTCCTGTCTCTTTGTGGCCCAGAATCTGGCGTTCCCAAAAATCCATCTGTAAGACTCCTCTCCTACTCTAAAGCCTCAGACAAGGTCTCTGTAAATTCTCTGTTAAGAGTCCTGCAGTTGTTACTACATTTATCTTTTTTTTTTTTGTGATTTTAAGTGATTTGAATTTTTGAATTGACTTGATGTTGATACAGTAAATGTGTTTTATTGTTTGCAAACAAAGACTCTTTCCTTCCATCCCTTGCAGGTGGTATTCTCATCCAGTGAGGATCTGGATGCTTCAGACCAGCAGACAAGTCTTATACCCACAGTCGAGGAGGTGGTCAGAGAAGAGGAGATGCAGGGAGAAGATGCAGGCAGTGAACAGCAGTTCGGCGTCTTCAAGGACTTTGACTTCTTAGATGTGGAGTTGGAGGATGCTGAGGTGAGATCAACTTAAAACCTTTTAACGGCCAGTGTTTTTGCCTCTGTTGCCTACGGGACAAACACATAATCACCTAAGATATTTCACAATTGCACCAGTCTATCCAAACAAAACTATATCTTGTTAGACATCAGAAACCTCACGATTCCAAGGATATAAACCACTTTAAGATAGAAGAACCGCAGCAACAACAGTTTCTTAAAATTTAATGCATTCATAATTTGAATTTTGCCGTTTCTTACCTTTTTATGATGTTTTCTTTTTTTGTTCTTTTTATGATGCCCTTACTGTTTAAGAATTACAACCATTTTAATTTGTGTATGCAATTTTTGGCCTTGTGCACAAAAACGGGGGTTAAATAAAGTGGTAAAAACTAAATTAACTTTAAAATCCACATGCAAAGTTACTTCTTTTCCTTTCGTTGCTGTTGTTGTGTTGTTACAGATTATTAACATCTGTCTTGTTTGTTCAACTTGTGTCTTATTTGTCCTTACTTTTGTAATATGATGATATCTTTGTTATGTAACTGTCTTAAGTCTACTAACACATGTATTCCTTCTCTTCTCTTGCCACAAGGAGTTGCAGGTAAGTCTGTGGGTGAGAATGCTACTTAGAGATGCCATTCTCTGCAGTATCGTGGTGTCATTCTGTGTTGTCGTGTTGTCATTAAATAGTTCTGGAGTACTCTTTGCTTTCAAATCATAGCTGCTGAGTTAAAAAAAAATGTGATGTAATGATCTCCTCTGAAGTTCGCGTTCTGAAATGTTAATTTACAATTTATATTTGTCTTGTTGTTTGTTTCCTTACTTGGTAAAGTAGCCTAAGACTCCACTGTTGTGTTCAAAGTATCTCACTGCTGTTTGCATGGTTGTGCTGTAGGGGGAGAGCATGGACAACTTTAACTGGGGGGTGCGTCGTCGCTCCCTGGAGAGCATGGACAAAGGAGACACACCATCTTTGCAGGAGTGCCAGTACACAGGCAGCACACCAAGCCTTAACCTCACCAACCACGAGGACACAGATGAATCATCTGAGGAGGAGGTATTGAGCGCTAGCCAGATTCTCACCCGCTCTGGACTTGTAAGTCTCACTCCAATCAGGGTCCCCCACCCCCCTAGACCCCCTATGCTCCACACATAGCCTGCTGGCATGGTGTGTGTGTGTGTGTTGTGTGTGTGTGTGCGCGTGTGTTGTGTGTGTGTGTGTGTGTGCGTGCGTGCGTGTGTGCATACTCCGCTGGACCTGCTACCAGAATGGACAAGGGACTAGATGCTTGCTTCTTCGCTGGTGGTAGATGCCTCCCCTTCAAACTTCACCTCAGACCCTAAACCTCTGACTGCTAGATTAATGCTCCTGTCCTTTCTTATATTTGTTTTCATTTTTACCATAGATAGGTAAGTACATTGTAGAACAATCCAAATAAATTGGTTCTATTCATTTTGTAAAGGTAAAGCATTAAATACAAAATTCTCTTAAAATGTAGATTTATTTTAAATATTAAGGAAAATTCCGGCAATAAATGTAAATTTAGTTAAATATAATTAGGGTTATCATTCGGTGTAATCAGTTGCATTATTAACTATTTGGCTGCTTGTTTCTAACTTACCTTTCCTTTGTTTTGCATTGCAAGGAAAGTCCTATTCAGAGCTCTTAATAATAGTTCCATTGCAGTGTTTCCCACAGAATTTGTTTATACCTACATTGGTGGCTGACTAGAGGGGACTATTTACTCCACAAACATTATCACCTCCATGAAGTAAGGATTTATTGGAGGAGTTGGTATTAGCTGTAGGTAAATTCATTTCTGCAACAGCCTACATGCAACAAAAACAAAATAGCTCCCTTAAATGTATTGTCTGTGTCTGACGTCATGTGGGCTCTCTCAGTCACACACTGCAGCATGAATACCTATACCTATAACTATATGTTCAGGTCCTCTAATACCAGACATTACTCTGTTCAAGTGGCAGTAAAATGCATCTGGTAAAGACACTGTCGCAGATGCAGTTACATTTTCAGTCACATTTGCGAGAGAAATGCTCACAGTGTAGGCTGCAGATGTGTCTGCAGACATTTTTGTTAAATGGCCAGCATGAGTACAGACATCAGCCAGAGCACATTCATTAAAAAATGTCAGAGATTGGCCTTATTAATTGATCGATCAGTGCTACATTGACACTTACAGGGTGGTACTTTATAACTTGTATTAACAACATTTGGCACAGGCAGCACTTTTGTGTAAAGCCTGTTTCTCCACCAATGTGCAGAGGAAATGCATTGATAACACTCGTCATTTTTCGTGTCATCAATTTAAATTATGGAAATAACCTTAACAAAAGGAGATAAGGGCTGCTGCTTGACATTTGAGGCTGGAAATAGTCTTCAAGTGTAGTTGAGCAAGGAGAAAAAGTCCTCTAGTTAACTGATCGCGAATTGTCATAATTCTTTTGTGTAGATTAAAACAACAGTTGGCCAAATATACTTGGTTGACAGTAAATATACTGTGACAGCCCACCCAAGTATATTGTATGTGTGGGAAACACTGTCATTAAAGTAAATGCTTTATGCCAGTCTAAAACATTTTTTTTTCTTTCTTCTTCTGCTTTTCTGATCTTAGTGCACGGTGAGAGAATGAGCTTCTGCCTCTAGTGCACACTTTTTCTCAAAACTGCTTGTAGTTTCCCACTATTATATTAACATTAGACAAATGTGCAATGCAATGTATTTATGTGAATTTTAAGCTGAATTTGTTAAATTTAGTGTAATACATATTAATATTATTGATGTTGGCATGATCTTACATTTTTCAAGCAATTTTAGTGCTAAATTAGTTGAATGGTAGACTAAAATGACTAAACATGCTGTGCTTAACAAAGAAACATGGGAAATACCATAAATGAAGCACTGCAAGTCTAAAGTACTAATCACTCCAAACCTGCTGTTAGTCTAAAATTGAATTAAGTATTACAGTATATAAACACATAGGGTGCATCTAAAGACTTAAGTGGCTGTTTGGCTGTAAAGCACCAGACAGGGACATGTACCACAAAGAAAACTTGGTAGAGATCACTTGGGAATAGCTTGCTTCACTACAGAATAACTTCTCAAGCAGCTCTGTGAAAAATGAGATTTCTTCTCATGTTAAAGTGACTGTGTTGCTAATTAGAAGCAATTAATGTCAGAATCATGAATCAACTACTTTAATATATCCTAAGATATCGAGTCATAATAATTTCTAGTGGGAAGTGATATTTTGCTGGTTGAACTAAAAACATAAATATAACAATTTAGGAATATTTTAGTAGGAAAAATAATGCAGGCTACTTTAAATAGCTGTAATATTACAATTAAATGATTATTGAATTAATATTTATTATACTTTTGTCTAAAGTTGAAAGTATTTTGAACATGTGACACAGTTACCATAATGACAGAATTTCCCTATGATGTTCTGAGCTCCAGCAATGTGTTGAGTCTTAAAGCATCGACAGTGTTGGGAATACCATCAAAAACAAAAGAATCTCTGTGCCATCAAAAGGAATCTGATATCATTATGTAGTTATTTCAGCGGGCCTTCCTTCCCGATTGTTAAAGCTGTTTTAAAATCAGAGTAACTTAAGAAAAGCCCAGAACAGCAAACAACTACTAGTTGTGGTGCTGATCCAATTTTAGAGCAGGTTGCCTGTGCAGCATAGGTTACATTTCTGATCCTTCCTATTCAAAGTGAGCCAGCTTTGTGGTACTGGAAAACCATGTTAGCCCACAAACAGCTGGAAACTCCTAATCTTGCTTCATCACATAGACTTAAGTTTTTGCATCAAAGTATGTTATACCCACTGTAAGATCATGTCTACAGTTTGTAAAGTGCATTAAGATTTATTAAGCATAAATTAAGATATATTTAAGCTTGCATATTAAAATTTATAAAATTCTCCCAAACATAAGATGTTCAGTCTGTGTCTGTTAGTAAAAGTTAAATCACACTAGATGATATGCAATAAAGTTTGTTTTGTATTGTGTACTACTTAGTGGTCCGTATGGTTTTCTCCTCTAGCTCAACAGTGACTCTGCTACAGATGATACTGCATCCAACCATGTGGACTCTTTGCTGCAATCTCAAGAATCGTCCAGCAGTGCCCTTACAGAGGACACGAGTGTCCTGCCCTCTCTTCCCTCACTCCCTCGACTGGATAGTCCCATTTTGGAGATGGCCCACTCAGACAGCACCAGCAGCCAGCTGCCTGAGGTGCGATCAATCGGGAGTAGCAATAAACTTTGGTGCTCGGGTGCTTTTTAGCTTGTCTTTTTTTTCCTGTTCAAATTTCATCTGCTTCTGCTGTACTTGTTGTCTGGTGTGTAATTGAGGCAGAGGTTCAGCTAACTTTCGGGCGTTTTGGATGGGATAAAAGTGCTAGGTCTACTACTGTGGCTGCTGTTGGACTAAGGCATTGTGTGCTGCTTTTTCTGCTTCTCACTTCCTCTACCATTATTTGCTTGGTTGCTCTGCTCTGGGTATGGTTGCTAAGAGTTAACTCTTGTTCTCCTAATAATGTGCTGGGGCTTGCTTGTATGATTTGGGGAGAGATGAAAACAAAAGCTCACCTCAGGTCAGCTGTTACTGCTCCCCTCCAATAACACAACAACTGACCATTCCAACTAAATCCTCCATTAAAAACTTGTGAAATGGACACCAGCTCCTTTATCTTCGCCAGGTGTGTGTGTGTGAGTATGAGTCCATTACAAGTAGTGTATTAACTTTATAAGTAAACTGAAAACACATAGCACTCTAGTCAATTTAACCCCTCAGTTTTCTCCTGTAGTAACATACCATAGCTGTTCTTGTGATGAAAAGATTTGCTATATAATGCTACTGACATTTATTTCTTATGCTAACAGTGGTTTAAATATTTTGTTGTCTTTTAGTATGGGAATCGTCCTAGCCTACCAATGAACTTAGAATTTTATTTTCCTCCCTTAAATGCTAATAATCTTATATACAGAACTGAATTTCACTTTTGAACTCAAGCGAGCACATGGTCTCAATATCATCCCAAGGACATCTCACCGACCACAGCCCCAGCTCTTAGTGTAATGAGTCCCAGATAAAACCATCAATACTCTTACTCATTCCCTTCAAGATGGCCACGACCACTACTAAAAGCTTTTTGTAATAAAGCTGCTGTCTCTGTGATGTACTGGCTGCCTGCCACACTCAGCTTTCTTAATGCATTAGACTTTTAAACAAAAAGCAAGACAGGAAGTAAAAACGAGTAAGCTTAATTAGAACTCCAATGACCTCTCCCAACATATCCCTCGCCCATGTACATGGCTTATATCAGCATGGTGCAAATAAAATACAAAGTGTCCTTTGTTTAAGTCAGACTCTCTGGCTGGTTTTAATCGATTATAAATATATTTAACTGTTTAACATGGCTTGTTATGCCACCAGTACTGTGTGTCATTTCCTTACAGTTGGGTGCAAACGTTTGCATCAGAAATGAGGATAGTTTGCATTTAATTTATCAAGGGGGAAGCTGACTTTTCCACTGATATAATTTTTATTATTTTACACTAACCTTTAATACTTCTGAGGATGAATGAATATTTGTACTAACTGAATGTGCATCGTTAATATGTTACACTAAAATAAACCTAATATAGGTGTATATATGCTCAGCTATAACGTGCATCTAAGCATATATTTGTCATTAATCTGCCATCCTGTTGCCTCTCAATCTGTATTGTTTCATGATGATGCTAGTTTTGTTAGTATTTAGTTAAAGTTTTAAATAGTATTACAGTGATAGATTGACATTGGTTCCTGTTAATTCAATTAGGGAGTGACACAAGCAGTTTCTAAAGAAGTGAACATTTTAAAGTGCTGACTTAAGTCTCTCGTATTAGTAAAACTAATGTGTTAATTTAGGCTATATAAAGGTTAATCAGTAGTTATAATAAGGATGATTGTATTGTATGATATTTTCCATATTGTATAATTCCATTTGTTGTCATTTACCAGGTTGCTCTTGATTGCCCCCTTCTGACTGTGTTACAGGACGGTGTTAGTATGACTGCAGCGGATGAGCTGAGCAGCAGTGTGAGTGAGGACACAGGGTTTTGTAGCGCCCCACCTCTTCCCTCTGACCCACCAGAGCTGTGTGACCTCACAGACGGGCAGGATCCTCCAGATTCTCAGGAGACACAGGAACCTCAGGAAAACCTAGATCCAGCACCCCCTCCCCCGCTGGCCATAGACACACCACCGGGGTCCCTCTGTGAGGAAGAAGCGCAAACAGTTCTATCTCTGCCCCTCACCTTGCCACCTGAGACAAAGCTTGATCCAGACCCAGACAGCACCTGTGGCTCTCTGTGGGAGGAAGATGTGACCCAAGCCCTAAAAGAGCTGGACGAGCGCTGTGAGGAGGAGGAGGCTGACTTCTCTGGCATGTCCAGGTAAATGGATAAAAATATTATTTTGGACCACTTGAACCTAAGGACCATATATGCATTCCATTTAATGCTTACTCTGTCCATTGGTGATTTCTAACCTAAATGCTAAACAAATCGGGGTGTATGATTATTATTATTTGGATTCCATATGACAAGAGATGATGGTCATACTTTTTATTACAGAAACTTTAAAATAACTGGAACTTTTTCACTGCACATGCTTTGAGCCAGAGAACCAAAGGAAGCAAAAAGTATTCACCAGCTTCACAATTTATAATTTATTACAATGTAATTTATCAATGAATCATTGTCAATTCGTTGTTGTTGTTGTTGTTTTACAAAAGCACACTCAATGCCTACAACTATACTTGAGTATACAATATTTAGTAAATGCATGTTTGGCAGCATTTACAGCATTGAGCTTGTGTAGATAGATCTCACCCAGCTTTGAATATCTGAATACTCTATTAATCTTCTGCTTTTCAGTAATGTTTTCATGAAGTTAATTAGAGTGTTGTCGTCTTGTCCTTATGGTGTAGATTTTGGCCAGGATAGTGATTTCATTAGTAACTGAACCTTCCAGGTACAGTCCAGATGTATTTTCAGTGCATTCAGACAGTATTCAGACCCTCCTATGTTGTAGCCTGATACATTTGTTTACATTTTTTTTCTTTCATTAATCTAAACTCGGTACCCTAAAATGACAAAGTGAAAAGAAAACTTTAAATGGATAACTGAAATATCACGCTGGCCAAAGTATTCAGACCTTTGCAACAACACTTGAAATTTAGCACAGGTGCCTACAATTTCTCTTAATTGTTGCTGAAATGTTTCTACACTTTGAATGGAGTCAACGTATGGTAAATGAAATGTATTGGAGATAATTTGGAAAGGCACACACCTCTGTATAGATGGCCCCACAGCTGACAGCGATAATGTATAAGCAAAAGCCATGGTCAAAGGAAATGCCTGCAGTGCTCAGAGACAGGATTATTGCAAGGCACAGATCTGGGGAAGGCTACAAAAACGTCTGTTGCACTGCAGGTTCCCAAGAGCACAGTGGCCACCTTAATTCTCACATGGAAAAGGTTTGGGACAACCAGAACTCTTCCAAGGGGCTTAGTAAGAGAGGTCACCAAGAACCCTATGGTCATGCTGACTGAGCTCCAGTGATCCTGTTTGGACATGTGACAAAGCCCCAGAACCATCACTGCAGCTCTCCACTGGTAGAGTGCCTAGACGAGAGTGTCTTGCTCCAACTTGGAGTCCTTCAGGTGCTTTTTTTGGAAAGATTCACAAGTTGTGCCTCAATTCAAAATTTTATGTCTCGAGGAAACCAAACATTGCTCATCGCCTTACCAATACCACCAACAGTGAAGCCTGGGAGACTGGTCAGGGGGGAGGGAAAGCTGAACGGAGAAAAGAATAGAGAAATCCTCAATGAAAATCTGTTCCACACCACTCAGACCTCAGACTTGGCCAAAGGTTCACCTTTAAACATGGCAATTTTAAGGACACAACCCAGGCAACTCAGGGGAGGCTTAGGGACAACTCTGTGAATGTCCTAAAGTGGCCCAGCCAGAGCCCTGACTTTAACTCTATTGAACTTCTTTGGAGAGACCTGAAAATGGCTGTTCACCGATGGGCCCCATCCAACCTGACTTAGCTTGAGGAGATTTGCAAAGAACAATGACAAACAAATCGACCTATACATGTGTGTAAAGCTTGTGCCATGCCCAAAAAAGACTTAGAGCTCTAATTGCTGCCAAAGGTGCTTTAATATAAACTACTAATTTTACTTTACAGACATTTCTAAAATTTCCATCAGGCTGCAACTTAGCAAAATGGTTTACTACATTCATATAGTGCACTCAGGTGGTCTTCATGTAACTAATTTTGACTTTGGAAACCAATCAGCTCCACCAGTAAAAATTTAGAGGAGTTAAATAAAGGGGGTGAAAATTTATGCAATCACTTATGTTTTTTTTTTCTTTTCATTTTTTTTCAATGCTGTAAAAAATACTTTCAAGGAACATGATTATTTTCTGTACCTAGTATGTAGGATTTCTGTCTGATATTGTGAATGGCGAATACTTTTGAGACAGTTACATTTTTATTTTTTGAAATACTTGGTATGGTTCCCAATGGGCTGGGGCTTTGAAGGTGGGCCAGGGTTGGCTGTCTCGTTTCCTCTCTCTTCAAGGGGAGCCAATTCTGGCTAGAGGGTCATTGTAAAGTCAGTGTTTGAAACCACTTGGAGCAATATTACGAAGCTATGCTAAAGAAGTAGCACACATAAATAATTGTGTAGCCTCTTCCTTGCAAATATCACTGTGTTCAAGGTCTATGATTAAGTTAAGCCTTACACAATTGATAAGCACTTGCGTAAGTGGTTTGTACTGTGCAGTTGTCTGAGATCAGTGATGCACTAAACAGCTCTGCGTTTTCTATGTATGAGGATTTATGTGAGTAGCATAGGACATGATTAGCAACTCAACAACATTTTTACTACTAAGGCTGGAGCTGGCTCTGTTTTGCAGAAGTGCCTAGAGCTCTGCAGTTCTGTGTGGGATGGGAGTGCAGTGCACTAGTGCTGTTAGCAGTTGCAGCACAGTCGTTCTGCAGACAAGGGGAGAGAGTAAGAGAAAGAGAAGCGATAGTTGGGGTGATGATGAGGACAGAGACTGTATCCGCTGCAGCGCTTGGCAGCGCAGGTTTTAGATACTTATATTCAATCTGCTTCTTCAGGTTGTTTGGTCCTACAGGCCTGTAAGTATCTGCTCTGTGTGTGTGTGTATGAGAGTGAGAGAGAGGGAGAGAAAGATGTATGCATGATGCTAAAATGCTAATAGCTGGTGTTGTTATTGTGTTAGAGCACTGCAGTAGATTATAGCCTTCAAAATACTGCAGCAGAGTCTTGTAGCAAGGGAAGCATATTCAGCAATGTAAGGTCATTTACTTGCAATGAGTGACAACAACCGTGTGTGTTTACATTTGCCCTTCAGTAAAGACTGAGGGGAGCGTAAGACATGTTCGATTGTAGCTCATTGGTCCCTGTGTGTGTGTTTCAGTCAAGATGAAGGTGACGCAGACTGCTACTCAGAGATTCAGGCCTCTCCGCCCCCTTCGCCCTTCCTCTCTGCCATCCTGGCAGCATTCCAGCCTGTTGCCTATGACAATGAAGAAGATGCTTGGCGTTGCCATGTCAACCAGATGCTGTCAGATACAGATGGTTCCTCTGCTGTTTATACGTTCCACGTGTTCTCTCGCCTTTTTCAAGTAAATGCCTATTAAATGCTTTATTAAATCTATTTATTTTATCTAAAGATTCACTTTTTGTTTAAGATGTTGCATCTTTAGTATTGTTTACTGATGTGTAGTAATGTTTCTTTTTTGTATAATTTCTTTGTTTACTTGTTTAATATAGAGCATTCAGAGAAAATTTGGCTTCATTACACATGCATCTGTTCGCTTTCTTGGGGAAAGACTCCAGCGAATGGGTAATCAGTTCCTCAGCTCCCTGGAAGTTATGACGTCTTGCTCACAATGCCCCACTGTGCTTCTGGATGCTGAGACGGTGAGGTCATACTGCCTGGTTGTCTTCAGTAATTCTCATAGAACTGAATAACCAGTTGCAGC
This sequence comes from Channa argus, assembly GCF_033026475.1. Lineage (NCBI taxonomy): Eukaryota > Metazoa > Chordata > Actinopteri > Anabantiformes > Channidae > Channa > Channa argus. Next base: position 4,768,990 of record NC_090204.1, on the reverse strand, counting down.
AATGTTATGCACATTGCTTGATATTTATATATGTTCTGCTCTAGACATGTTTGTGTTATGTACTACCTGTTATTGTATGTGTTAATGTGTATGTTAATGTATGTGGTGTCCTGTCTTGCTGTTGTAGCTGGTCTCCTGTGGACTGTTAGAGACTCTGAAGTTCAGTGTGCTAGAGTTGCAGGAACACCTGGACACCTACAATGCCAAGAAAGAAGCAGCAGAGCTTGTAAGTCATCACATGTTTTCCACACCAAACATTTCTGCTTTCACATTGTCTTTCACAGTCCCTCCTGGATTTTGTGGACATCCATGGGATTAATTGTTATTGTAAGCTCTAGTCTGTCTTATCAGTGGGGCAGGCAATGAATTGGTGTTGGGTGTGAGTATATTTAGCTGCCATTACTGTCTGCATCACTAGTGACATCCCATCCTGTAGGGATAAAAATAACTCTCAGGACTCCTAAGTCAGTTATAGAAAGCCAGGCAAGAGAAGCTGTGAGGGATGGGAAGAGAGACAAGGGGCAGGGGAGGAAAAGAAGAGATGAGATTGCAGAGGATTCTGGGATGTAGGGGCGCTAATTGAATGAGACGACAGTGGTCCCTGGAGGGCTAGATACTATCCCGTGCTCTGAAACAGGCTGCCTTTAATTCGCTAAGTACAAAACTCTTATTAGATTTCATTGATGACCAGCCCTTATTACACACACAAATACACACATGTGGATGTATACATCAAATGGAGAAAAACTCTTGTAATCCTCTCCTTTTCGTAATCTCTATGTTTTTTTTTTCTTCGTCATTCTGTTTTGTCTCACTCATTCCTGTCCTCCTCACCACGTAGTGGCTGGAGAACTGCAGGAAAACATTTGGGGAGAAAGACAGCAACCAGCGACCAAATACTCAAGCACAGGTAGGAATGAACACCTATTTTGATGAATGAGAATCCCACTTAACACTACAGATGTGGGTGAATTTTACAACTACATAGGTCTCAGCCTTGAGAATATAAGTCCAACAGACATTACGTTGCATGTTTATTTGTTTTTTTCTACTACAGTATATGATACAGTGTAGATTATGTCTTCTATGGAAAAAATTTAAAAAACTAAGGAAGAATCTGTACTTCCTGCATTAGTTGCAGTTAGGACTGTCAATGGTTATGACATAATGCATTAATGCACATTTCTTACATTTCTTTTTTTTTAGCCTGTTAATATGGATTCTGTTATAAGGAACTTTTGCCTCACACACACTCATAGTGTACAGCTGTAGCTGGGAGAAAGATTGCAGTGGAGGTGGATAACACTTCTACTGTATAGTTACATACAACTTAATGACTAAAAAGATAGTGAAAACAGTTTATTAAATCAACTGTCAAACAAGCATGCAAAACGGCAATATCAGCTCTGCCCGCAGTGATCTGGTGGATGTGTAATCACTCATTTCTATGGAACTACTAAACCATAAGGTGTCTGTGTGGTTTGCAAACCATTTGTAACTTAATACTTGAGCAAGTTCTGGTGAAGTCTATAGCAGCCTCCACACTAAACATGCCTTATCCCTCTACCAGCTGTGTGAGTGAACTACATAAGATTGAGAAGAAAAAAGGATCTAAAGAGTGGTAGTGACTGATTTCTATAATAATTTGAAACCCCGATCAACACAGTGATTAGTTTTTCTCAATTGCTAATATGCGTTTAAGGAAATTGGGATCCACTTGATCCTCATCATTACCATCTTAACACATCACAAGTCTTTTCGTGCAAATGTGTTAACACATTTCCACTGGTTTCACACATTTTTACATCCTTTTTCAAAATCTTTAACAAGCATGGCATTCAGTAAACCAAAACTTTGATGTATTCAATGGGCAAACAAAAGGAAAACACATGGTCCAAGCTGATGGAAATTACTTGCAAAATTCTGAATCTCTAATGTACCTCTGTGCAACCCCCTGCACACAGTTCTTCAAACGGCAATCGGCCCTTATTGCTCAATAAAAGATGCCAAATCTGTGTTGCAAGTGTGGATCAAAGGTACCAAAGAAACATAAGAGTTTTACGACTAGGCAGGAGGGGTGAGGAAGAGGGGTTTGCATGCGTGTGCAGTTGTATCAAGATCTCAAGCTTCAAATTAAATTTGGGCAACAGGTATTGACCATGTTATCAATCATGGAAGCGTCCATCCCATTCTGAGTCATTTTTTCAAAATGAAAATAGCTAAGTCACTATCTTACTGTCTACAAATGTATATTTCAGTTTTACTGTCTACAGCAATGCAGTTGTTTCAACAAATTGATTTATTGTATGTTACGGTCACAATGTCCACAGATTACCGCACGCTTTTGGCAGAGGAACGATTTTTAAAGCTAAACGGGAGTCTGCCATTATATATGTGGTTGTAGCAAACAATGCATTTAAAATGTTTGAAATCCAGGCAGCGGTAATTGCAGATCAGGAAACCTTTAGAAATCAACACTGAGTTTGGCTAATATTGATCAATTCCTTAGGAAAAGCTAAGTTGAAATCAGGTAGCTGTACAGAGTTCCATTTCAAAGAAAAAGAAAACATTTTTTGGGAGAAATTTAGTATTTATTAATTGTGGAAAGAACACATTACAATGCTGTGCCATATTGATTATTCAAATGGGTGTAGTATAGAAGTTTATTGTAGGTTTTGCATGTCAGTGACAATTCATGGGCATTTATGAGCATAGAAAGAGCTGGACCCAAGAATGATTAAAGAATACAATTTTTATTATTTATTTTTTTCACAGTATTTCAACAGGCAATCTCAAGAAAGAACAGGTGCAGAGAGCAGCAGGGTTTGTTATCTCTCGTAAAAATCACCATGGGATTATGGGATATTGATAGCTGCATTTTGTATTTTGTTGGCCATTATGTAGCGACTGATTGAAAGCGCGTACAAGTTTGACCAAAAGTTGTGTTGTTTGGGAAAAAAATGCTTTTACAAAAACAAAACATTAACAATATGCAACAAAAGCACATTTTTCTTTCAAACAAAATGTGTTATTTTGGGCGGTGAGCTTCTGTTTCAGCTTGTGTGTTAACGGTTTTGAAAATGTGATTTCAGAGTGGAACCAAGAATGAGAAAAACTGTAATATCTGGTGTTTTGTATTTTATTAAGATTAAAGGATAAGGGACATATGAACAAAGCAGGAACATACTTGAGGCTTCTTCTCACTAAATCTAAATATTGGTATCTTATTACTTTGTAAATATATTTTTACATGTAACCGCCACTGCAAGACAAAAATGTCCCTTCTGGGATTATTAAAGTGTCTATCTGTTAATGTTAATTTGCTGTCTTAAATTTTTTTTTTATGAATTTTCACTCGGTTGTCAGTTCATTAGCTTCACCAAGTCAGTAACATCTGTACCAATGTATCTTCGCCTGTGCTTATAACGGTATTAAAACTGGAAAAATGTCCCTTTTTAGATAAAAGTTTGAGTACATAAAATATGTGATAAATTTGCAATATATCACAATACCAACGTTACATATAGCAGGCCTCCTTTTACTGTACTGCTTCTTAGTTTCTGGCTCCACTGCTGGAGTTATGCCTGCCAGCTGCTGTCAGTCGAGCTTCAGCCTGCAGAGACAAAATGGAGAATTTCTTATATTTTCCACAAATGTTGACACAGATTTTGACTGCATAAAGGGATGACTAATGTAATTTTAGCTGGACTTTAAAGCACAATAATAGCTTTATCTCTATATGTTTGGCTAGCTTACAAGGGGGAAATAATCGAGTCAAATGGTCCTCAGTTGTCCTAGGTTCCTTGGAGTTTTTATGTGGTCCCACAGTCCACATCATAGGATTGTTGACACTTTCGCTTATCTTGAGCTCTTGCCTCCGATCTGTGGAATTCATGGTTCGTTCATCACCCTCAAAAGTGCTGTCTTAGCTTTAAAAAAAAAAAAACACCTCTTCAGTCACACAGTTAGTCTTCCCTCTCTCTCTGTAGCCTCTGTTTTACTACATCCCCTGACTACTTTCATTGTACATGCTTACAGTAAATGTATTTGTTACTGCTGAAGTGAGCTTGTGTCTTTCGGCACTGACCATTTCCTGACCTGTGTGAAGGGAAGATGATGAACCACTGCTCCTTGCCTGTCAAATCACTGTGTCTAAGTGATCATGTTAAAGCTCACTAATTCTTGGTCTTTCTCTTCTTCTGTTTTGTTTGTTGTTTGTGTGTGTGTGTGTGATCTGCTCACCCCTTTGCTTAGCAAATGGAAAGTCTAGCAGTAAGTGGTTCTCATATTATAGACTCTTTAATAATCATGACATCAGACAAAACCACTGACCATCTCATGTCTGTGTACTATACATACCTGCGCTGTCGACAGCCACAGGCTGTGCTCTGCCTCCACCACCTACCCATTCCTGTTCCTCTGTTTTTACATCGACTGATCATGAAATGTCAGCTCGACTCTCCCATCCACCCAATCATAACATACTTTTGTTTCTGTTGCTACATCCTGACTGGATAATCAGCGTTTTAACCTCTTTGTGCTGCACGCTGATTCTATCTAGAGATAAATGAAGAAACGTATGTTCAGTGTAGAGTAACTTGTGATTTTAGAGGGGAAGTGCCACCCTGGGGTATCAACGGGCAGGGATGGGAGAGATTACAGCAATGTCAGGTTTAGATTCCTTTTATTTTGCATGTTTTGTTGTTTCATTCGCATATATGTTCAAGTGGCCATTTATTTCCTCCCCTTGAATGTTTTCCTGCATTAGGGTCTTATATTAATTCTTATCAGTGAAAGTGGGCCATAGGGAGCATTGCAGACTGTGGTGATGAATAGTTTTCTAATTGAGATTTCATCACTTATTCTGGTAGGAGTTGACTCACTTCTTGCTCTATGGACTAGACTGGGTGGCACTTTGCTCCGGGCTGAGTTAACACTTTATACACTTGTAATTTCATGTCTCTAACCCAGAATCTCCATTTGTCTAATAATATGATTATCAGTGTTAAGTGGAGCTAAGGCATGGCATGTACACTTCACTTGCTTTTCTATCTCTCTAGGAGTTGGAGTTGTGTCGCAGGCTCTATAAGTTGCACTTTCAGCTGCTGCTGCTCTTCCAGGCCTACTGTAAGCTCATCAGCAGGGTGGACACCATGAAGAAGGAGGCAGAGGTGAGACACATTGTATTTGGTGTTAAGTGACTGCTCCGAAGTGAGCTAGATACGTATGAGCACATTTGTTCTTCAGGTTTCTGACATACACCAAAATTATAAAACATTTCTGAAATGCATTTTACATTTAGTTGGTGATTCAGCTTAGGTCTGTTTTGTCTCCTCAGTCAGAGAAACAGTAACAGACAGTGTTATATTGCATCCTTCAGTTTATTTCTTTGCTTAGTTTCTTAGTTTCATCTTTATTTCATTTTAAATTCAGGTCACATACTGTATAGTCAAATAGAAATTTATTGCTACATTTGAACAGAAGTTGATCCTTATCTGAGCTGCATCTTGGTGGAGCATACATTATATTGAAGTCTATAATGAAATTAATTTATTACTCATATGGAGTCAGCTATTCCAGTTCATATTTATACATAATATTATTGGGTAGAGTTTGCACATTTATGCTTTGATGTGCAGCTTTGATTTAATTTCCCTGTTTCTAAGGTGACCAACATGTCTGAGGAACTCACTATCCTAGAGAGCTGTCTAAAGGAGGCAGAAACAGGAAATGACTGTCAGGAGGATGTGTGTATGTCAGACACAGCCCAGACCAACACAGAGACAGCTATTCAATCACTGATTGAAAGTCTGAGATCCAGAGACTTCAGTTCTGCCCTCACACAGGTCAAAGTCTTCAGGTAAGATTGACAAACCAATTCCAAACATGAATATTTTCTAACTTATTTTTTTGTGCTGTTATTATAATCAATTTAATAATTACTCAATTGACAAAAACCTGTTTGGGGTCTTTTTTTTCTTTTCTTTTCAATCACCAAGTAAGACAATTACTAGTTCCATCTTTTTTATGGGATTTAGACCTAAATACCATTTCATAGGTTAAACTAATTGATCATGTAACCAATTGATAATTGGTATAATAGAATGCTATGTTTTTTTCAGGTTCTCATAACACTAAATGCCTTATTGACTTGAAAACATGACAGGAACTACTGTTAATTCTGGACCAAGAGAAGTGCTAGAAACAAAACAAACCTGTTGATGTCACTGGGAAATGCTATTGTAACATGCTTTAGCTAGTATACCTAATACCACTATCTAACCAAAGACAAAATCACGCCTTCTATTTTAGTCACAATACTACCTACATCTGTGTTTTGTTTTGTTTTTTTTGTGAATAAGCTGCAATATTATAAAAACGTTCTTTCTGGTCAGATTTTAACCTATTTAAAATGTATTACCAAAAACTGCAATTCACCCTTAACAAGTATAAGCCCCTAGTGTGGACAAATAAAAACCTAGACTAATTTAAAATATTTGTAATAAAGGTCCGTTGTAATATTGTATCTTTTCTTCAGCAAAATCATATCTGCCTCTGTACTAACTCAACATCCTCTTTCTTCAGGTCTCTGTGGCCCAACGACATATTTGGCAGTGAGACTGACAATGCAGTCCAGACCCTTCTGCACATTTACTTCCGTCACCAGACGTTGGGCCAGACGGGCTGTTTGGCTGTGGTAGGCCCCAGCAGGGATCTGTCACAGGCTAGCAGCCGCCTCATGGAGCTCAACCTCCAGATACGTGAAGCTCTGAGTCAGGCACAGGCCTGCCAGTCCCACACCACTATGGTCAGCACTGGACTGTGACTGTGCGTACTGCAGGCTTCAAGCCTGGACTAGACTGGACAAATTTATCCCCTCTCTACACAGATCCTAAAATGTAGAGAGAAGGTAGATAGTGTGGGGCTTCAGAGGAGGACATGAGAGACTCCACCTTAAAGGGCTAAAGGATGTGTGGGAATAACTGTGACTCCTAAAATATATTGTTAAATGTATGAATGCTTAAAGCTAATATCTCTTCCCAGACTAACCCAACTTGCAGAATTCAGTTGCAATAAGTCATGTTGCGGTGTGCCTGGGAAAGAACAAGGGAGGACCCAGTGGGATGATAACTTTTCCCCCTTTGTTTTTTGCTGCATCTGACCTGATGGACCAGTCACTCAGACTGCTTCCTCCATGGGGCCTCGGCTGGGAGAATATGTTGAAGCATATATGACAGTCCAGAGGAAGAGTCATGTGAGGAAACACCATCAGGATCCAAAAAAAATAGAAAACTCTTTAAAAAAAGTTTTCAAATGCATGCTTAAGAGAGAAGCACTGCAAGAATATTTTTTTGAAAAATGTATTTTTTATTAGAGCTAACACCCTAGGTTGTAAATGTTAGGATATTTAACATGTAATTGTAACTCCGTGGGACATGTTGGCCTTCAGGGAGTGTAAAAAGAAAACTGTTTATTGATCTGCATTGGAAGGAGAGTCCCCTTCTATAGGTCTTCACGCAAAGCTCATTCTTTAACCAAATAAGTACCTGCCTTTAGAGACTCTTAACTGTGTGATTATATTGGATATTCTGGTATACTCTCACAAAATGCATAATTGCACATAAGTGCGGACTGGCTATAACTCATTATGGAAACATAACTTATTTTACTCTGTATATATTTTAGAAAATGTATAGTGTAAAACCAGTATTTTTTTCCCCCTTGTACTTTTGTGTAATGCACTGTTCATCCGAAGAGGATGTATGTATAAAGCTAATGTGATGAGAGAAAGCCAAGAACAGATTTGAGTCATTAATATGCCGCTCCACCTTTTTCATCCAGTCAAACTTGAACTTCCCAAAGGCTCCCTCAGTGGTTGGTTGTGGTCTTGCAGAGGGGTCAAGGGCTCATTGGGGACAAGCCACCTTCTGCCTTTGTGAAAATGGCATGGGGGATCTAATGTAGCCTTTATATCCTATTGATTGCACCAATCCAGCCAAGCTTTGTCATATGCATTCCTTCACACCACTGTGATCTTTGTTAGCAGGATACCTGAGCATGGGTTTCGCTTAAAGCCTCAAGAGGTTTGTCCCATTGCAAATCTGCTCATTTTCATCCCGTTTCTCCTGAGGGGAAATTGTCAACTGTGCTATGCTTTGAGAAAGTCCCTTATTGCTGCTGCGACTGCAGAATATGACCCCTTGTCTGAAGGCTTGTCATAGCAAGTCACTGTACTCCTTCCACTTCTCCCCTTGTCTGGTACATTTGAATGCTGTTCTTTACATTTCCCACTTGTTCATTCACATACCAGCCTTCTGAATAAAAACCTAATCAATGTATATTTTTGCTCCTATCACATTTTTACAATTAATGCCTTAAGTGTTGACCACATTGAACTGGAAGGCTTCCAGATGCAGACCCACCACTTTAGTTTTAAGAGTTCAATTTAGCATCCATTCTGAGGGAACATCTTAATCACATCCAAGCACCACAATACCACAGTATTGAGTGCAAAGTATCATTTATTACATCAGATGTGTGGTGCTCCTCATGAATTTCATCAACACAAAAGACATGAAATAAACTAAACATGAAATAGATTTGCATCAGACATGCCATTACTGCATCTGCAAATAAGGCCCTGTGCTGAAGGTTGCCCCACACAACTTGTACTGCTGTCTTCGCAGCAAAGTTCAGTTGAAATACTTAAATGATGTATTTGAAGCTGAAAGTGCTGTCGCAGGAGAGCCGCTTGCCTTTGCATCTGCCGCACAGGTCCTGTCTGTGGGGCCGTTTGGGGTCGACATGGCGTTGCGTTATTGCACAGGAACAACGTGCTTTGTTGCAAGTCTAGAAGGGGTGAAAAGGTGGAGGTCTTGAGTTGAGTACTGAGAAGGCATTTAAGGAATAAAAAAAGAAAAGGCTTACATGACATGTGATATCCTCAACACGGTAAGGGTTGAAGTCCTTTTGGCATTTCCTACAGTACTGTTTGAAGTAAACCTGGAATACACCGTACTGTGGTTAGGGCAAAGGTCTTATTCTGTTACTCAGCCATTCCAGGCTATATACATTTGGACTTCCAACACCACCATACACTGTCCCAACTTACATATTTAAGTGCAAAAGAGCATTACATAAGTGAAATCTTTACACATAGAAGGGCTTACCTTGTTGGTGCCCTGAACACACCACACATAGGCACTCTCCCACCGTAGATTGCATTCTCTGCAGTGATAATATCCATATTTTTGTTCCAGAAACTGATGGACCCAAAAAAAAAAAAAAGCCAGTGAGTTTGTGCACTCCAACTACAAATACATTTAATTTACAGGAGAAAACATCAGTATTTATAAAATCAGACAGGCCCAGCTTAAAAGAGATTCATCCAAAACTGAAATCTTATAAACACTAAACATAAAGAAGTTTCATAGGGGAAAAAAAAGCTGATAGTTCCAAATAAGATGACCGTTCACTCAGTCACATTTTTTAAGGAGCAGCTGCTTGAATGATGTCAAGGATGGGCTATAAAATACTGTAAAAGCATCAAATCCCTATTCTAGGATTTTAAATCATTTCATTGTCTGGGGGTTGGGAATCAAACATGACTCAAACATGAATCAACGTGACTCTGGGCGCGTGATTGAACTCACCTGGAAGCGGACACGCGCCTTGCCTTCTGATCTCTCGGTAGTTGGCTGCACGCTCTCAGTCTTCACCTGTTTGACCTTTTTCTGCTGATCTGTGACCTTTTCAGTCTCTCCGTCCTCAGTCTTCTTCAGGTCGCTTTTCCCCGCGGACTCGGGCAGGTCACCGGTTGACCCTCCGGCCTGCGCCTCACCACAAGAAGATTCTTTATTATTGTTGTTCTCGTCGACCAGGAAGGAGGTGACGCTTCTGTAGGCGATGGGTGAATACACCGCGAGGGTGCGGGGGTATCGCACACCGACCGCCGCCTTGGGGCTGCCGCTGCTGCCGCCGCCGCTCTGCTCCGGCCTTCTCTTGCGCCGGAAGTCACGCTTCATGGCCAGGAGGGTCCGGGGGCCGATGGAGCACTGCACCGAGGCGTCTCTCTTCGGGTTGACCTGCACCGCCACATCCTTGGTGTTGGCCTTCCTGAGCCTCGGGGTAAGTTTGGGGTTAATCTGAGATAAGATGGACTTGAGCTGGGCGCGCTGCTGGTTGTTGAAGGCGTCAGAGGTGTCCCCATATTGGGACAGGTAACTTTCATATTTCCACCTGGCGTCTTTAGCCCTGGCGTATCTGCCCTGGTAAGGGTTGTAAGATGAATAGAAATAGCTGTCAACTGGTTCGTCACCGTACGCTGCCATTTTGTTCAACCAACCAAGAGTCCTCGGCGTGGCTGTTTAAATAGGTTGGGTAGCACGAGCGCGTCATTAGGACTAATTGTGTACAGGTGTGAAAGTGCCCCCCCCCCCCAAAAAAAAACCCAGACACTTTACTCACTTTCTTCCATATCACTTTTATTTTCTTGAACCAGTCGTTTCGAACATATATATATATATATATATACTTTTGATAGATACTGAATTGGCAGTAAGTGTTTAGAAATGTACAGTTGTGATATGTTTCTTTTATCAGTCTCTTACACACACGCAAACACTAACAAACCCACATAGTTTTGAAGCAATGAATGATTTGATTTGTCTATAAATGTTTATGGGCAACACCAATGGTTTCAGATGGTTAAGCTGAATGAAGCTCATGGCACAAAGAACCTTTTTTAATCAGTCAAGTCAGTGTTATATACTCTGGATGTCTCTGCAGTGTCTCTCTGTCTTCCAGGTTTATCTTTTATGAATGACAGCGAAATGATGAATCCCCCTCGTATTCTACAAGGTTATTATTAAAATTTGGCACATATTAGACAGGAGTTGGATCAGGAGGGCAGGGGTCCAGCATGATGGTGTTTGGGTCACTCACTGTCACAGCACCATACGATGAGTCAAAGTCATCGTCATGAAACCTTTGATATGTTACATCCGTGTCCTTCCCAATCCCCATGGGATCTGGTTTGTTCAGCACCTCCTTCCTATACATCCTGTAGGCCAAGATGAAAATGCCTGCCTCCGCTGCTTGGAACAAGGCATACAGCAGAGGGAACATGTACATCCCCCCCATCAGCTGGGGTGGAAAGGCCAGCTTCAGTATGGCGGTGCACAGCTGCACATTCTGACACCCTGTCTCCAGCGAGACTGACCTGCAGCTGTTTGGCGGCAGGCTGAAGAGCACGGCCAGGCCGTAACCTGCAGCGTAGCCGCACAAAGGCATTAGAATGGCCACCACGTAGACAGAAGGTGGGATGGTGGAGAGGAGCTCAGGTCCCAGCATCGCTCCAGTCAAGATGAACAGCATCACAAGGGTGACCAACAGAGACCACAGGGAAGCCTGGAAGACAGTCATTCAGGATGTGAATGATTTTCTGTACATGTGGCTGCTGCTTCCTACCACAGAGAACCAGTTGCATGTCTGACATTTTGTTGGACAATGTCTTATTCTTGCTCTTCTGAAGTTCCCCCTATTTTTTACTATTAAGATGTTTTTTGTGTTTTACCATCTAAACTGTCATGATGGTTTAGATGCTAAAGTGCAGGTCCAGCATAAACATGTTATTCTTTGCAAAGACAAAAAATGTCAAGTTGTCCCCTATGGGGAAAATCTGTAGTTATATAATCAAAATTGACCTTTTATTGAAAGCACAGCTGGACTCTGCATCTCTGGTCCCTGACGTTAGTGTCCAGGGTAACTGATGTGGCCCTCGATGATATATGACTTTTTTCAGCAACGGGAGGGAGGAGCTCTTACTGCTGACATGGTACATCTGATGTCACTCTTCCTGCTGTCGCCGCCCCAAACCCCCCAACCCCTCCACACCCACCCGATACTTCTGACGGGCTCTGTTAGAAAATTACGCAGTGCGCTTACGGACAAAGGTAGTTCCTAACAAGAGCTACTCGAGGTCAAAGTCAAACCAAACTGAACGATTGATAGAAAGCAACGTATTCACTAACTGGAAAAGTGAAAACTGCTCTTTAATTACCTTTAAAACGATGTCAGCCACACGCGTGTGGCGATACCTCAGCATAACTCCTAAGCCAATGGGGATGAGAGTGCTGCACAGGGTCAGGATGATGGCGCCGAAGGGCATGAGATTTACCACAGGTGTGTTGATCCAGGCCCGGCTGTAGATCCACAGACACAGGGGCATCAGCACGAGCGCAAGCAGAGTGGACGATATGGTCATGATGATGCTGGGAAGAGGAGAGCAAAAACGCACCATTAATGTTGTGTGTGTGTGTGTGTGTGTGATGATCATCAGCCACAGTGTGGGATCATTTGACAAGTGAAGTTTGACAAATTCTCTCATTGAGTTTAAAGAATCATGCAGAACTGTAGTCATGCGTAAAGTCGTCCTACTTCATATCAGTGCAGAAACTGCCGAATAATATGCGCAAAACATTTTTTTTACAACTACAGTTGATTAACCGCTACACGAAGATGCACCTTAGATTCATCTCTCCGTGCACAAGCAGAGACATGATATTTGACAGGTTTCCTCCAGGACAGCAGCCACAGAGAAGAACAGCCATCGCTGCCACATCATCCAGAGAGAAGGCTAAAGCCAACAGAAAGGCCACTAAGGGCATGATAACAAACTGACACACCAGAGCCAGCAGCACCCCGATGGGTCTGCGGATGTGTTCTCCAAGCTGGCTAACGTCCACCGTGCAGCCCAGCCCCAGCATAGTGAAGCACAAGACAAGTCCCACAAATACATTGATTCCGTGACTGAGCGGGGAATCCCAGAAGGCAGGCATCAGGTGAGGGGATTCCGTCCGAGGGGCGGCTATAAACTCGGCTCCAGCTGCGGTCCTGAATGCCGGGTCTTCTAGGAAGATGGCACCACTGGCCACTCCTAATCCAGCCAGGACTCCGTCCTCCGGAGAACCCACACCTTGCTTCAAAGTGTCCGACATAAGGAAATCTACCAAGCCAGCGTTTGGTGCGTCGCTCCCCAGCAGGCTTGAGTTTTTCATGGCGCAACAGGAGTAAAAAAAAAAGTCTTCACGGACCGTGGGTGCGTCTTGGTGCTCGTGTATAAAATGATTCCCCTAGTGGCGCACGGTCACTAATGAGAAACTGCAGAGGACCTAGTGTTTGGAGGATGTGAGCGTGCCATAGCAGTCAGTCTTAGAGTCAGACTGGTGCCACGGACAGACGCACGTTGTTGTAATGGGTCTGCACACGGTCTTGAGCTTCAGCCAACGCGTATTAGCCAATCCGTGACGCCCAGGCCCTTTCATACGGAGCGCACTTTCTAAAATAGCAGTCCATTTATTTCATATTGTCCGTGTTCCACGTCCTTTAAAGACATGTAAACTGAAGAAGTTGTGCAGGCAGCTGTGTGCTGAAGTTGGGTAAGTGCAACGTCAATGAATGAAAACTGTGCTGTTTTTTATTTAGTACAGCAAACTGAAAAGCTCCTCGCTTGTCTCTTTCACGCGCTGCGCGCATTAGGCTCGACACTTTATGGCGACAGGTGCCATCTCTGGTTTAATTGATGATTATGTGCTGTTATAGTTCAGTAATCCAGCGTCCAAAACTGATCGTGGATGCATCCATGTTTACACTGTCAACCCGAGATCTGTCAGTGCTGCTGGAAGTAAACAGAAAAGGTTTCCATCACTGGTTTAAAATAACATTTCTGGAGATGCTGGCTGAGAGTTGAAATAAAATGCAATATAACGTTTTCTTAAAAGTAACTTAGAGATGAGGAAAGAAGCTAAAAGTTACAGCGTGACAAAATTTTTCACAGTTTATTTTTTTACAGAAACATGCTCTGAAGTCATTTACTGCTGTAAGTGGTAAAAATTTGGTGTCTATGGTGTCAGATGATACCATATTGTTGAAGTTGCTCCTGAAGATTCCAATAATTATATTTGACAGTGGGTATTGTTTAAGTACAATTTGAAAATATTGTATTGTACTGTTTATTATGTCATATAATTCAGAATATTCAATTTAGAAAGGTTGAAGAAGAAACGTATCAAATCCCACCAAACAGAAATATCCAACTAAAGTAAATGACTTACAACTTATACATACAGTGAATATAATGTTTATTTTGCTTTCACCTCTGCAGTTAAGCCGTAGATACAGATCTGATCCCACTGCAGCCCAACATCCTTCATACTTCTCATTCACAGAACCTACCCGAAGAAACAGCAGTGGAAAGGTACAATCATTAGTATCTAAAATGGCAGTGCAGACAAACAGGACTTCCCAGCCTCTACAGTTTAAATTAGTCTGAATATACACTTCTTATCTTTATGTGTCTCCATAATTGCTATACATTGCTATACAAAAGCAGCCCTCTCTCAACTTAAAATATGAATTACAGGACTTGCTAATCAGGGTGTTTTAGAATAAACATGCATTTTTGTTAAGTGACCTTGAATCCTGTATCGCTGTCTCCTCAGGTTTGTCTGAAAAGTCGATCAGTTGTTGATTAGACAGCTGGAACAGTCAAATTCTTCCTCAATGCAAAGTAATGGATTTGAAATATTACTGCTGTCCTCTTATGAAACGGTAAATGATTCAGGGACAAAATACATAAAATATCTGCTACCATGTGATAAACCCCACAACTCTGCTTCTTGTCCTTGACATCATAACTAAATGTAGACAAACATTCCTTCTTCATGGACCAAAATGGGAAAGAACGCCCTACAATTGGCTGGCCAGTGCTGTCCATGGTGCTGAAGTGGAGAAGACGCCCTTGCACAGCTACACTATTTGATCACACTAAATTGCTTTTGTTAATGTTTGGGTTGATGTGAAGAAGTCGAACCCAGATGACTGTTGGTATTAAAGTGCCTTCACAGACAGTATGGCTGTCTGACTTCATTGTATATGAAAAGGGAGTTATATCGCGCTCTGCACCCGTCTCTCACTCTTGATTCTCTATCTGATCCTCATGACTCTTACCTTTCCAGCCATTACTTACTGGTTCTATAGCATGGACCCTGACTGCTACCTACAAGTCGTCCTGCACCATGGATGCCACCTTCTTCCTGTTTGACTGACAGAACTGCTCCATTCATTTTGACTCCTGGACTTACGATAGAAGCATGGTGGACCAGGTCCTGGTGTCTCACTGTGGACTGAAAAGACTCCTTTTATAATGGTGAACAGGAGGTCCTCAATGCTGTGGGATGGGGTATGCCGGTACCCCTTCATCCTCAAGAGGCTTCTCTTGAGGATGGGTCTTTACTTTCTGACTGTGCCGGTGTTGTATTTGCCATCAGACAGATGAGAGAAACTTTACTAGTGTCTCTCACTGTGTTCCTTCATAGCTTAGAGGGTTTCAGTTGAGGGCTAGAATAATTCCAAAATGTTTACTGTGCTCTGAGTTTTATCATCTTAATAATAGCATAGCCTAAATAAAACAGATCTGATTTTCCTGCAGTTTAAACAGCATGTCAACTCAATTAACACGCTATGAAGTCGATACGTCTCAGTCCAATAGACTATACATAAAGCAGAATACAAAGAGACATGAAATGACTGTCCAAAATCACTGATTTTCACCTATTTTTAGGCTTATCTACTTAAGACTCTTTAAAATGTTTCCCTGATTAACTCTTGAAGGTTATTGCAGTCAAAGGTTATTGCTCAACCTGGTTAAGTTAAAGTAGCAGCCTTAAAATGTAAAAACTATTTGTTACAATTAAAAGTCCTGCATATATATATATATATATATATATATTACAAGTAAAATGTTAATTTTCATTGTATTTTCTTGCACTTTAAGTCTGCAAAGTAAAAGTACTTATTATCCATACTGTAACTGCAATATTTCAATAGTGCAAGGTAATATACACCAATTAGCAATGTCATACAATTCAATACAGTGGCTCTGACATTCTATTTTTACAAGCTTATAATTTTTCAGTTTTTAGGTTGAAACTTGAAATTGGATAATTCTACTATGCCTTTGTTATTGAGGTCAAAGTTCTATTTTTTATTTTTATTTTTTGGCCACCTCATTCATTTTAAATAGGATGTCCAAAACAATTTTGTGTTATTTTAACCCTCTGGAGTCTAGGGCATATCTGGTCGAGTTTGAAGATTTTTGATTGGACCTTTTCACCATAAAACTGTTAACCATGTCATAGACTTTATTTTGACATACTGTATTTACACATTGGATCCAAAACCACACAGGAAACAGAATTTCAGTAAGAAAAGTTTGTATTTTGTTTTTTACATTGCCTAGTAGCCAAGTACATGGATTTGTTTTTGCTTTTTTCAAACTTTTTCACAGATTATTCTCCATCCAAAAACTTGAAAGCTACTTAATTTATTTGGAATCCTGAAGGGTTCAAGCCATCTTCTATTGTTGTCATTCTGTATCGTACACTCACAAATTCATATACAGGGGCCTTTCGTTATGTCCTATGATCACACAGACATACTTAACTAATGCTCTCACAAACACACACCTAACCAGAAGGTTGGGTGTATAGATACACAAACATTTACAAGTTGGAAAAAAATAACAAAGTAGACACAGAGGACATTGACTACATTTTCAACAGAAATCCAACATATGTTCTCAAAATAACCAAACCTCTGCACTGCTGTCTTGAATACTAATAATTGTAACTTTCAACCACTGTTCATTCAGATTGGTGCTGTTGCATCATTGGTCTCATTTAACTAGCAAATGATCAAAAACAGTATGTATATACATCACAAAACTCTTGTAAATATTGGGTATTTATCCTGTTAACGTTTTTGTTTGCTCATAAACAATGCTTGAAAGCGTTATTGCACTTAAAAAAAAAAAACACTCACATTTCTTTGGGAAAAAAAGGATATTTCCTGACACCTAGTGGTGATAGTGGTCATTACAGACAAAAACAAAACTGACTGTCCTGTTTCACGGGGTAAGGTCCCATTCATCACACTGCTAAAGATGACTTTATACTTACTAATGTAAAAATAACCAACCTCGTCTGTCAACATTAAAACCTTTTACAGCATAATTTCTTTGTAATTAATTATAATTTGCATCAGTACAGTTATTAATATTAAAATTAGTTTGTTAGAACTTAGATGAAAAAATCAAATATTTTGTTCTAATGTCATACAAATGTGTAAAAAGCCAGTACATTCAGATGTTAGTTTAAAATAAGTTTACAGGTAAATACTGCTGCTGAATCATTTTGGATGGAGGCTGCTGAGGTTAACCAAAGCTAGCTAGCAATCTTGCTCACAGACTGAAGTAAACGCACCAGTCAAATCCCTTTTCTGGCTGATCTGGAGCTGATCCCACCTGTATGTGGGAGAGACACACACCCACCCACCCGGTGAATCTGCTAGTGCCGACCTGGATTGAAAATATTCCACAGTAATAAAACTTTTGCTCCTGTGGTCTCTCTACGGCTGCCACGTATCTAGTAGCTCAGTCAGAAAGACAGAGGAGAAATAGGACCCTAAATAAGAGCAGCTTTGAGAAATAAGCGTCAGAAGCCGCCCCCTGAACAGGATGAGCAGTTAAAGATGCTGGATAAAGATAATAGATGGATTAATTTTGCATTCGAGCTCTCTAGGCTATGAGCCCTCACATGCAACCATGGGGTTTCAAAGTGGGGGCCTTAGCTAATAGAAGGAAAGATAAGGGAAAAAAACTACATACAAATATGTATAAAATACATACATTACAATTGTATTAAATGTGCATTTAAATTAAAAATATGGTTCACAATAAGAGCATGTCAACCCGCCAGTTAAAATATCTATTATCAGCAGCAGGTGCCATTAAAAAAGTTTTTTGCAATACATTTGTTGTGATCTTGTCAATGGGCTCTTAAGTTATCCTCCAAAAATGAGAAAGTGGTGACTTCCTGATGGTGCACCAGCGAGGGCGGGAATAAAAATTCACTAGGAAAGTTACTCACACTTTTTTCCTTAAATCATTTTAAAAAGTAAAAAAAGACACAAGTATTTTTCCACTTTTATTTGAAGTGTGACTTTACACAGGGAAACTGAATGTCATGATTGTGGATATAAAAAAAAGTTTAATAACAAAAACGTTCACACAAAAGGTGTGGTATGTCTTTTTGCCACATTCATTCTAACATCCCAATGAATCTGAGCTTTGACAGAGGCACCTCTCTCTTTAATAAATAGTTTCATTTACAGAATGAGTAATTAGTTATAAATATGAAAGCGTATAATAAACTTTTTCAAAGCAAATATAAATGTATTGATTCAGGTACAAAAAACAAACAGGCAAGAAAATCAGTCAAGCTGCAAAATTACATATAATATTGGCAAATCCAGAAATTGGCACAAAATGATAAATGAAAACATGAAGTTCAAACTCAAGTGAAATTTTAAATTATAGGCACTAGTTTAAGAACATCCACCACATCAAACACCAGAACACCTTCCCTAACACGGGCACACCTTCAGATTCATAGCACAGGAGGTAAAAGCCTGCCAAAACGTACTGGATGTGTTATCTTGTTCAACTTTTCTTTTTTCCATTTAATTTTTCATGGCATGAATATCACACGCTGACATAATCTGTTATGAGAATTTAACAAGCCACATCAAAGTTTCATTGGCTGAATGAGTGCACAGGGATAAATTATGGTTTTGAGATCAGGTTTCTTTCTCAATATATGGAGTTTGTTTCAGACATCAGAACTGAAACTTACCAATCAAAGCGCTTAAGTGGGAAAGTCTACTCTGGGCAAACTGGTACAAGTCAGATCTGAGGCTTTGGCCGATGTGTATTTAATCACCCAGGTTTCTTAAAGGTCCTGAGTGGACATCTTTGAAATAAAAAGGCTTTGGAGAATTAGCTTGCAGTTAAGGTTCAAGATGTACAAACGAAATAAAACAAAATACTGATATGGATGTTTGGACATAAACTTCTTAAATAATTTGAATAAATAATTTGAAAAACAAAATTGTGCATACATTCTGGCTGATTTGACAAGAGGAAAGATGTCCTACCCACACAGGTGCTTTCAGTGTTGCAAGACATCAACAATTCTCTTAACATTACAGGACAGTTCACCTGCACAGCATCATCATAGAGATCACTCACCAACATCTGTTAAACACAGAGCATAAAGAGAGAAATGTGTGGAAACATTTCAACCTGAGGGAGGTGAAAGAAGAACTGGGCATAGAGTGGGAGGAAAGCTGAGTAATGTAGTGATACAACTGTCTGACAGATGATTGCAGACAAACCAAGGCAGACGACGTGTCCTCTGCTGGCGGCACTGGAGTTGGACTGGTTTCTTTGGCATTTTCTGGGCTGTCTGCACTACATGCCTGACCCCTCCAGAGCCAGTTCCCGCAGAGAAACACAATGGGAGGTCCTCTTTAACACATTGTAGATACCATCCTCTTCTTTTTAAATTTTTAATTGTAGATATTTTGGAACTTAGTCATACACTTTGTTCACTGTAAAAGTTATCTTAGTAGATAAAGTGCCATGTTGGAACATATCCCTCCTTTAGTTAATAGTTTGACTGCAGAGCACCCTGCTGTCCCGCCTCAGTAACAGCCTTCTCTCCAGTTGTCACCTGCTCCACTGTAGGTCCGAGGAGCAGGAAGAGATCTGTGAAAAGGGTAAAGAAATTGAAGGTAAGACTTAATGTTTGTATCTTCAGCAACATTTACCAGTTCCAGAGGTACATGATTAGGCCCATGTGTCTGATGTACATACCTGCGCACAGGCTGGGCCAGTTTGCTGCGGGGCAGAGGGATGCCTCCTCCTGCTGAACCACTGGGGCGGGGCAGACCACTGCGTGGCGAAGCCAGGGAGCGGGTAGGGGTGGAGGTGGCCGAAGCGGGATTGGGTGTGGCTTTTACTGGTTGCCTCAAAGCCAGTGGAGATGGAGCAGCTGGAGTTCGCAGCTTACTGGGAGAAGGGACTGTAGACAGGTGGAGCAGCAATAGAACTGGATTAGTTTTAAAAGACCTACAAGTCAGTAATTCAGTAGTTTTACAAGTATGTAATGACCAAGAGCACAATGGTATGAGGTTGATTTCAATATGATGCCTGCATATGAAACATGGAAACATACGCAGGCATTGACTGACCACATTAAAAAGTAGTCAAACCTGTTTGAATGAAAACATAGACAACTATCACCAAAGTAACTTTACTAAAACACTAAACTACTAAATAATGCCAACTAACAGAGCTTCCTACTATGACTTTTTATGTGACAGAATGAGGTGACACACACACACACACAATATACTAATGGAAACCAGCAGCACACGTCATAGCACATTAATACGACTACAGTGTGGAACCACAATCACAATATTTAAAAGGTGTAAGCCCTCAGTGAATACTCACTGAAATCACCTTCTTCTCCAAAGCAACAGGAGAGTGGGACTAGACAAAGACGAAGACAACAGAGACAGGCCTTAAATCAGAGTTGGGAGGGACGTGCTGAGGATGGGCTCTCTCCTTGTTGCTTTAACAAACATAATGTTAAAGCAACAATCCTACTTTGCTTAAGAAAGTTCTTCAGCTGATTTTGTGCTGCTTCTTAGAATTAGTTTTAATACACTGAGCAATGTTTAAAAAACAAAATTTATGTGCAAACTTTACTGTCAGTGCAAAAAAATAATCAAAACTTCTTCCCAGTATGCTGTGGTCCAGTGCAACAAAACCTTTAACTTTGTCCAAAATAATCTCCTCCTAACTAAACCATCCTGACATAATATATGTTATTGTAGAGTTGTAGTGGGTCTGCATTATATTTTAGAGGTGAGTGTATTTTCTGTAGAGGGAAATGGGAGACAAAAGTATTGTTAATTACTTTTTACATGATTTGTCTTTTTTTAAATTAGGAACATTTCACTTGATGTTCATGAATCCTGCTCGCATAAAAATGTTAAATGTGCTAATTTATCTGCACCAAAATGTTATTTCTGTGTAATACTACCAGATAATTTGGGAAGAAATTGTTGATTAATGGTATATTTATTTCAAAATATGTAATGAAAGCAACATGAAGTGCATGGGGAATGACATTTACTTATAATGGAAGGAAAAGGAAAGAATGCCTACAGTCTGAGTACTGAGGTAAAGATGGGTAAAGGGAAGGACGGATAAATCACACTAACTACCCTGAATATAAACACAGGCAGATCTGAGTGATAGTAATGAGATTTTATCATAGACCAGCAACAGCAGAGAATCACAGTTTTGTCATTACTCAGCATATATGACTTATTTGTTGGTAATTCAGCTGTCTATTCAAGCTGTGAATATTAAATCCTTTCTGTTGTCTCCGTCTAGGGATTGATAAAACAGAGCTTTCTGAATATGGTTCACTGTTTCCAAGCAGTTCATACAGTCAGAATAATGACATCTGCTGGACAAATCCGTGATATTACACACTTGAAAATTCTTTTATACCCTTTGGCAGAATAAAAAGTACATTTATTATTTAAAACCAATGCAGCACCTCTGACACTTGTGAGATATTAGAACATTTTGGATGTTAACATGTTGTGGCATCGACACCTCATACCACATTATTTCTGCTTTTAACAGTGTGCATATTGGCTTTAGCACATCACTGTCTCCCTCTGTCACTTCTTCACAAGGACTTGCAAAGAAAGAACCAAAAACATGGTCCAACTGCAATCACAGTTAACTCTCAGTCTCAGAGAAGCTGGCAGCTATAGTGCATTAATGTAACCCCCTCAGAGCTACTTCAGCTCCACACAGTATAGCCACAAAGTGTGTGCATCATTAATCACTTCCGCTGATTGTATGTAATGCTTTGTTATCTCTGATTATGCCTGTGAGTGAGATCGATCTCAGAGACGCCAGCTTGTTGAGGAGCAGTCTGTTACCTCGCAGGGCAGTTGGGCTTTGGAGCTGCTGTTTGGGTTTCGGGGAGGAGCGAGTTTGAGTCGTGTATCTTGGGAGTTGAGCTGCTGCTGGAAAACAAGGACATTTCAGCAGGGATTCACAGCACTAGGGAAACGAGGCCACCGAGGCACTGAAGACTATGCCTGAGGTGAAGTGTGAGGCCACTAGAGGGCTCTACAACCTAACATTAATAGGCAGCTTCAGTCAAGGGAAGGTGCAGTGTTGCTGACAGGTTTAGCAGCCCATGTTTCAGTCTCAGCACAGAGAAGAGAGAATAGAAATAGAAATATAGGTCTCTCACATGCTCAGTACAGCCAAAGTTCAGATAGAAAAATAGATGCAACTATTCCTTTCCACTGTGATTGCATCTGTTTTAAGGCTAAGTATACAAATAAGAATTTAAAGCCCCAAACAAATATGTCCTCTGTAAAAGGCCAAAAGGCTCCGTCCACACTAACACCCTGTCTCTCAGAAAGCTGGTTAGGGCATGATAACACATTTAACCAGCTGAAACCTGCCCTCTCAGGCTCTTGTAACAGACAGGGATGACCGTTTCTGGATTAGGACAATGTCATTATATTTATCTCCTTTTAGAGGATTAAATCAAATGGATACGCTTAATTCAAAGAGGTGCAATCCTAAACTCTACAATATAAAACCCTTGTACGTAAAATGTTGCTGATATTAGGAGTCACTTTAGATTCTCAGTGTTGCTGAGGCCATGCTCTAATTCTGTAGAATGAGTGTGTTTCTGTGAAGTGGCATTTATGCCAAGAAGATAAAGGGAAAGATGTGTGTGAATAAAAGATATTACAACGGAAAATGACAAAGAGAATCCCCAAGCACCAAAGCCATGGCACTACAAAGCAACGCAGCCCTTACAGTGCAGGTGCAGCCACATGAATTAACAGAATTCCCACTGGAAAATCACTAACAAGACATTACACAGACTGTCATGTTGCTGGATGTTCACTGTACTAGGAGAGCAAAACAAATGTTAGCATAATGTCAGCAGATATTGTAACACACTGGGTAACAATCTTAGTATCTACTGAAGCAAAAGATTTGTTTCAAGCTTTTAGAGGTTTGTGTTTTTTATAGTAACATAAACATTTGACGTGTATGTATTTGTCAGTCCAAATACTCACTAGCAGACTGGCTCTGGTGTCGAAGTGAGCCACCGTTTGGCACTTGCAGGTTGGACTCACAGCTGCGGCTGTTCTTCACAGGCTCGGGAGCCTGGACCGCTACCGTTGAGGAGCGTGTGAGATTGGGAAGACTACGACGCAACTTTTCTACAACACCAGAGAGATTTAGCTCAAGCAAAATGACCGAATCACGAACACAAGCAAAATATTGTTCAAATATGCCTAATCTGTTTACCTTCACTCTTCACAACATTAGTCTGAAGGTCATGCCCGTGGCCTTGCAGCGAGTGGCGAGGCTGCTGCAGGCGGCTGATGATGGGCTGAGGCGAGCCACGGCTGTGGCTGTAGTCAATGGACCGAGCAGGGGAGCGCGAGCGGGGTGAATTTCTGGGGGAGGCACGGGGAGAGTGTCGAGGGGAGGGGCTGAAACGGTTAGAGGGCAGGTGAAAGGCTGGGTGCACTGCCTCCTCTTCGTCCTCCAGACTATGTGCATCCAACTCCTGATCACTGAATGTACTGCGCCGCAATGAGTGGCAGGATGAACCTGAGCTCCGTCTGGATGCTGTTGCAGCATAGTCCTGTCTTAAACCTGACAATACAATTAGAAAGTTTAAAGAAGTACAGAATAATAAACAATACTGCTCGAGATGACAGCAGTACATGTACATACTCTCTTCCTGCATGCGTGCCAGTATTTGGACATCAGTGACATCATTGAGTTTGTAGGTACTTGAGGAGCCCACTGAGTCCTCGTCCATTTCTGAGGTACTCAGCTCACTGTCGACTGATGACTGTGGACTAACTGCTGGTGGATTCCTGTCTGCAGCTGTATTTCGCTGGTGTGCTGAAGAGGAAATGATGTGTAAACAATCAAGTGATACATATAAAAAAAACAAGAACACAAGCTTTGCAACTGGCAGCAAGGTAGAGAGAGACACCTATACCAGTATTCCCAGGCATTAGTTGCTGTCTGACAATGGGCACTCTGCTGGGTGTTGAAGAGGGGGAGTTGAAACCACTGCTGTTGGGGCTATTGGCTGCGTTTGTGCTATATGGGCTTCCATAACCCTGCTGGTTGTATGGGCTTCCATACAGGCTCCTGCGCTTGTTCGCTGCAAAGTCACAGAATAAAAACCCAAATGTAAGTCAACGTTACAGGACGCATTCAGGAAAGCACCAAACATTTACACATTTTGTCAACCAGGTTATTTTTGCAAAACAGTGGCATATACTGTACAGTGGCAGCTGAAAGTTTGTTAACCTATACAATTTTCCTTTCTCCGCAAAACTATGAACTCAAATATAATTTTATCATTCTGAGAAAAAAATGACTCTAGCAGCTGTGTTTGCAATACATTTATTTATTTGTGGCAGCCTTAAACAATATCATCAATGACCACCACATATTCACTTACAATTTTTTTCCATTAACAATGGGTAAAATCATATTTTCCTTAAGAGCAGTACTTTGATTGGCACAGCTGAATTTTCTTCCTCTCCCTAAACACAGACTTGAATGTGAATGCTGTCAGTCAGAGAAATTCAATTCTTACAATATAAGCAAGCATCTAAGGAGCCTGGCATGTAAGGAAAGCTAACCTTTGTAACTAGAAGACTACCAACTAGAAGGCTGGCCGTGGCCTCTCTGTGTGGAATTTGAATATTAGTTTAATTGGTAAATCGAAAACTGCCCATAGGTGTGAATGGTTATCTGTCTGTGTATGTATGTCTCTCTCGGGCGCTGCAATAGACTGCCGATCTGTCAAGGGTGTACCCCATGACCCACGTAGTGGGTGACAGATAACGGATGGATGAATTTTTTTTTAAGACAAAGGGCATGTTAGTTATGTTTGCTGATGACCAAAACACTACATTCCCGCATAAGAACCTTTAGCAAGTGGCAGTTTCATGATTTGGGGCTGCTGACTTGACATTATTGATTGTAGCTTTAAAGTATAAAATCTAATTCTGAAAAAAAAAATTAAAATAAATAAATATCCCTCCATGAACTCAAGTTCAACAAAAAGTGTATTGTGTAGCAAGGCAATAACTCTGAAATAAAAAAATGTTAAAGCCAAAGAAACATCATGTTTTGGGACGGCCTACTTACTCTGACCTTAATATTATTTGCATGATGTGGAAAGACTAAATTGTCTAACACTTCTTCAAGTCAATTTTCAGGGCTGCTGAACAGTTACAAAATACATTTAGCTGAAGTTACTCCTGCAAAAGAGGCTCACAGTCACTGAATACATGAGTCTGCATTATTCTGCCATGCTCAAATATGGTTCGTTTCTCTTAGTAAATGGATAAACCACTGTAATTTTTTGTCTCATTTAAGTGGGCTCACTTCATCTCGTTTTAAGGGTTTTGCATGAATATTTATACAGAAAGAGAAGATTCTAGAGGAACTTTCAAGCACCACTGTAGTGTAAAGATGTGAGCAGCATGGTTGCGTAGTGATTAACACCGCTATCTTACAGCATGATGATTCTGTGTGGAGGCTGGATGTTCATCTTATGTCTGTCTGCGTTTCCTCCCGTTTCTTCCTACAGTCCAAAGGCACACCGAATATGTTTACTCATGACTCTCTGTTGCCCACAGGGCTCGCGTCTATCTCTGTGTGCAAGCCCTGTGATAGCTTGGGACCTGTCCACATGAAGCTATGCTTTTTCCCCAGTGTCAACTGTTATCAGCTCTACAATTAATGTAAAAATGCTAAAGAGGAAGGCTGAATGAGGCTTTGTAAAATGTAAAACAGGTTCAATACTGACCAAAAGAAGCTGAATTTGTGGCAAAGAATGAACTCATAAAAACATTCACCGTTTGTGAAAGATGAAGACAGTTGGCCATACCAGTACTTGATTATAAGGCCAGCAGTGTCTGCTCTTAGCCAGGACCTTCATGAAAGCTCAGCAGTGTGCTGGCACTTTGCTGGAGTCTCTTAAAGCGTATGCTAAGCGTGGGTCTGATACAGAGCTCCTACATCATTAGTCGGGAGAAACACTTAACAATACACACCATTCAATCCATAGCACAGTTAACAAAAGCACAAAGCAATTCTCTGTGAAACCCAGCAAAACAGCAGTCATAGGGGCAAATCTACAGAATCCTTGATCATAAGATCAAACTTAACACAGGATGCTGGTCAATGGGATGGTTGAGAGTAGTTTTAATGCTTAGTGTATCTGTTTGAATTTGTTTGCCCATCCCTCTGTTTCTTTCTCTCTCTCTCTCTCTCTCTCTCACTCAGTCTGAATGTGTTTACACAGCTGGATGGTAACTGGAAAGAAGCCTTTTAAGAACAGCTACCTCCTCTTTCCACAACCTCTTTTTAGTTTATCCCTCTCCTGGTGCTCTGCACTCTGTCCTCCTGCATTATTTAGAAAATACTATTATGTCCATTCTTTTGTCATCTGCACAGATCAACTACTGAGGAGAGTCAACAATACTGCGACATGTAGGTCTGTAATGCTGTGCACTTTCCACCAAAGGACAGTTAGATTTCTGTTTAAAAACAGAACTTAAATGTCTGACACATTCAATTTTGGATAAAAATATGAAGGACTCAGGTGAGATTCATCTACAAGAATATGTATTTAACTGTCTAAACACAAAATGGTCTCTAGTGTATCTAAGCTGTCATAAAGGGGGCAGCAACCTGTATGAAACCTTCAGGAAGTTCTGTGTTGAACAGTTTGGATGGGGTTAGATGGTCGTATCAAAGCAATACTACCAGCACCCTATCAACAGAAAAGACACAGACCAATCTATAGGTATCTGGGAGCACAGGTACCAGCCCATGTTGAGTGACCTCAGAATCTCCATGAGCTATATTGGAATTCAGAAACCACTGTGACTGATGTCATTACAATTAACTTTGATATGACATTGTAATTGAGGAAGTTTAGTACTGGCATTTAAGCTTCAGAAACTTAAGGATACTTTCTACAGACAAATAATAACCCAATTCAACTAGCACACAACACCCAATGTTGAGGAGGAAATGGGAGACAAAACATCATATTGAGTTCTACTTGCATACAAAGAAAAAAAAAGAAAGAATTTAGGGCTTAATACTGCTGCACAGTGTGTTGAGCAATTTCTAAGAGAAACAAACAGAGGAGGAAAACTGCAATGGAGGAATTTTATGGTTTATGGCTTTATGGATGTTATTCCTAAACGGTTAAAGGCAAACTTTTGTTCAACTCTTTGTATTAAAGCTAAAAGTCTTGACTTTGCTTCCATTAAATTCAATGTAGTGGTGTGCAGAGGCCAAATGCCAAAAAAACTTCTCATACTTCCAATATTTGTAAACCTAACTGTATGTAGTATGGCCAGAGAACCTCCAGGAACTGTAATAGTATATGCTGGATCAATTGTGCAGTTCATTGCTGAGCTCTGAAAAGAAATTTTGAATGAATTACATGAATTACATTGTGCAAACACCTCTGGGTCATCTCCTCCCTGTTAGTTAGTTATTAACTGAGGCAGATCATACTGTGTAGGAATATGATTTTAAGAGGGTGTGCTCAGACAAAAGGCTTGGTCACTACTGGCAGTTTTAACTATAGGTCATGTTTAAAATATGTGAATATGCTGCATAATGTGGCACAGATGTATTGTTTAGACATAAACACTGCTTATCACCTTTATTAGGGCATGTTTTAGAACATGCCGTAAGAAAGTCTACACTTTGACTTGAATCTGCCACAACTAAAGTTGTCTTTGCAATTCCTCAGACACAAACTCAACTAACACCATGGCAACAGGGTTTCCATGCTCTGATTGGAGAGAAAGGGTGTGAAGGAGAGTAGCCGGGAGCTATGAGGGTGTGTCTGTGGTGAGTCTCTCTTTCACTCAAAAAAGAAAGCTTGCAGAATATAGTGCTAAACATATGCCCATTTCAGTTTGTGTGCATAAAAAAGGATGTCACAAAAACAATGTGTCCTTAATGTTTAAGTTATTGTATTTGAATGTTTTCACCACGTGGCCAGTGGTGAAACTCCAAGGTTTTACTTCCATCTTTTAGCAAGCCTTTGTGGAAGTGATGACAACATCTGTGTCAACTGAGGAAAGAAGAGATATAACTGGGATGGAGGGTATCAGTGTCACCTGGGATATTTTCAGGCCCACGGAGGATGATGTTATCCTACCTATACACCTACAGGGATGATATCACCACTAAAAATTGTGCTTTCATAAACAGAACAGAAGCCTTAATGTTTTTATTGAGTACTGCATATACATTCACATATACATGGGCATTTAAACTGGGAGACTTCTGCCTCCCAGCCTGATGTCCAAGATGTCCACCAAGACAATCACTGATTTTTGAGCCACTAGACAGATGGCACACTTTAGATACAATAGATCTGTGTGTCCAGGTGCTGTGATAATTGTTGCACAACAGAGCAAAGATGGTCACATTTCACCCAGTAAACGACCCTCAGTGACCTATTGCTCAACATGATCCATCTGTCACATGGACATACCACTGTCAAAATGGAAATAACCCCTCTCAGTTTAGCTGTGAGGATTTGACGCTTGTCCTCCTCACTGAGGGACTAACTATAATTAGGGGCAGACAAAAGTTAAGAGAACAGAGAGCTCAAACATTAAGGTTTAAAGTTGACGCAGACCAGGGTGATAAACTGTGGCTGAAATCAATGTAGTAATGTTTCATTTATGTATGCTTCACACACACCAACCATTTTATTAGGTACACTTGCCACTTTTGCCTTCAGAAATTAAATTAATCCTAATGTCATAAATTTAACAAGGTGTTGGAAGCATTCCTTAGAGATTTTTGTTTATACTGACATGATAGTGTCATCCAGTTGGTGCAGATTTGTCGGCTGTACATCCAAAATGCAAATCTCCAATTCCACCACATCTCAAAGTTGCTCTATTTGACTGAGCTCCTGTGACTGAGTACAGTGACCTCAGGTTAAAGCAACCAATTTATTAGATTATTTTAACTTTGTGACATGGCATGTTATCCTGCTGGAAGTAGCCATCAGAAGTTGGGTCCACTGTTATTAAAGCTATGGACATGGTCAGCAAAAATATTTAGGTAGAACGCTCAAATTACCTTTATTCCCTATTCTGATGCTCGATTTCCTCGGTTAAATTCAGCAGATCATTTTGACCATGGCTACATGTCTAAATGCATTGAGCTGCTGCCATCTAATTGGCATATACATACATACCCACACAAATAAATATGTGTGTGCGTGTTAATGAATTGAACAGGTGTGCCTAATAAAGTGGCCTGTGAGTAGCTGCACCAGTGCTGATTTAGGTCATTTATATTAACGGAGGTTAATACTTAGAGCAATACATTCTTGTGTGTTTTATAGTTTTCATTAATATGATTATGTTGTAGAGAAATTTTTTCACTTTAGTCTATTTTGTAATGTTTTGTCAAAAAAGCCAAAATTAATCCACCGTGATTCAATGTGGTAATAAAAAAAATTAATACTTTACTTTAAATATTACATATTAAAATACTGAACGCATCCATAGCACCTAGGTGCAATCATTTGGCACAAAAACCACAAATATATTGCAAAACCCATGGTGGATTATAAATTACGCAGAAGTAGTGAAAAAAGGACACTCAAGCTCTTTGACACCACCAGCGCTTCACATGTCTAATAACATAGCTTTCAATGCCTGACAATCATTTGCTGCACACTGAGAGGAACAGACTTCGCTCTGATTTGCTTCTGAAGTGACATCACCTTGTCTGTCTGCCAGCTCCTCATTAAACTACAGCCTTCACTATTCAATAATTCATCAAATACAGTAGGTACCATAGAAGGGAATGTGTATGATGAATCAAACATCTTTCTATGCTTTGTTTTTAATTGGGTGCAATTATTTTAAACTTCAGTGCATAAAATGTATTTGGGGTTTTCTTGTACTTTAACACGCAATAAAAGAAACCGCACAACTTAAGGGGTTCACTCCTTTAAATAATACCTCTCAGTAAAAACAATTTTATCTAGGCAGCAAGAAGAGCTATTTCTAAACGTATAACTTGGATCCAGCTCTACCCTGCTGGATTCATAATTCTAAATTTGCCTTATATACTGTACAACAATCATTTGCAGTTGATCTTTCAAGTACTAAAATACAACTATAGAAATATCTGCTGCTTCACTGCATTTCTGTGCTTTGACATGTTTGTGATGTTAGTCAGGATTAAGAAAATAAATTATTTTAATGTAGTCAGTAGCCTTTAATCTGATTATGAATGCATTCAAATGTTATGCATTTAACAAAAAATAGTGATGGCCTGATACCGCTTTTTCCCATACTACAAATACACCAGTACTACTACTTTCCCAGAGTATGTGTACTTACATTTGCGTTGTTGCCAATACCGAATACCAATAAGAGTACTAGACTCTTAGGCTTCTGTAGGACTTGCCACCATAAAATCCTCATCAATCCACTGCACAGCTGACGAGAGACACTGGCAGACAGTGACACTGGCCATTCAAATAGTAGTGCGGTCACATCAGAAGACTAACCAAGACATTCAAAGACTAATCACTTCATACTTAAACACGGTTTCCACCAACTGTCACAGATTTCTAGCCTCTCAAAGTCTGGAAGGAGCATACACCTGAAAACGGGAAGTTCTTAGGGGGACAATCCCATGAGAACTGAAATTCTTACATGTTCTTCTGCAATAACAAACATGGCAGCAAACAGTGCTTTAAAAAGAGAAACATTCACAAAACAGTACAAAAAGAAAAAAACAACAACAACAACACAAGGGCAGTATCATATAACATAACTGACCAAAGGCACAAACATTGATGTAAGGAGAAGCAGAACAACTAAAATAAAGGCTTTGTCTCAGTAAAGGGTCTGTCCTAGCATGACACTCAGTGCTTCCTAACTCTGTCATCTTCTGAAAGAGGGGTTAATAAAACATTTTACTGTTGTTTTTTAAACTAATACTGCTACTGCGAATATCAATTTGAGACTATACCTTTTATGTTCAGCAGTGTCATTTACCTGACATAGTGAGGTCCAGTCTGTGGATCAGAGAGCGCTTTGCTGATTCCATCTCCGGACTGGGATTGTCCAGAGCTTGACGGCACCACACTATAGGACTCAAGGTTTTTTGCAAAGGACTGTTCAGCTTCGCCTCGTATAACCTGGAAATCATGAACACGGACACATTACATTGCAAGTATGTAAAAGCAATACGAGCAATTGTTGCATAAACAGAAAACACCTCCTGTAATAATGACTGATTGAGGCAGATTTAAACTATCAGACCTCATAAGATGTGTCCCGAAAGAAATGAAACTGAAGAGAATAACAAGGTATGAACAGTGTTTTATCACTGAATGCTGCAGTGCAGGTGGCAGAAACAGTGGACATGCTGCTGTGGACCTGCCTGTGCATACTGAAAATAGTTGTTTGTCTTAACTAATATCTATTTCATACTTACATATTTTTAATCCTGCCCAATACTCATTCAAAACTCTTATATACCGCAAGTTCAAAACTTACAAAGAGCTCACTTGTCAATTAATGTAAACTTAATTCAGCAGAAAACAGTTTTCTGTCTCTGGGTCTCCATTAGAAAATTAGGCTACTGCAACTTGCAGCTCCTGCAGCAGCAACAGTTAAGAATGTACTGTCACTTGCCCAGAATGATTTAAAAAAGTCATCAGGTCCAGCACTTCATCAGCTGCAGTGACTGAAACTGTCAGACCATCCTAATTCTGATGGAAACTGATCAAGGTATAAAATAAGGCTGCAAAGTAATTGAATTGCTTATTACCTAATATTGTTAGTTAAACAAGTAACACAATTGGGTGTTTATTCTTCACATTTTGAGAGAAAATAGATAAGTTTTACATTCAGATAAGAAAGCTGAGTCAGCAGCTCTCAGCTCTATTGCAGCCATAGAGGAAGCCTTCTATGATGAAAGCTATAACATTGCAGAAATATAAGCTTAAAATCTAGCACTGCACATTTTATTGTTTACGAAAACAATGACCATCATTTAGCACATAGTAAATCTCCAGCCTACAGACACGACACTGGGTGCTTCATACACAAATCCCTCAGCTCTGAAACAATGATATGTGTCATGTTCACATGCAGTAACAATAGTGCGACAAGCATCTACTGATAAGCCGAGCGATGCCTGAGCAGGCAGTGTTTTCAATCTGGCCTGATGATAATTCAGGTATTACTGGAGTCTATAACAGAAGCTGTCAGGAGCTAGACACTATGCTGTAATCCCAGATATCTGATCTAATCCAAGCCAATCTGATCCAAAAGCCAGCTAGAGTAGCCTTTAATGAGGCTGGCTTTGTTGGGCATGAGTGAGCAATGAACTAGTATTCTGATGTCAAAGGGTCAGTAGTTGGCACAGACACACAGCTGCAGGAAAGAAAAGGATTGCTGGAAAGATTTGGGACGGTGGGTAAAATTATATAATTTGGGGGTAAAAAAAAAAAAAAGACTTACATTTTCTTTTTAACAACACATCTACAATTTTGATACAGATGATGTGTCAGTAAGTGTTCACTGCCAGATATCTTTTACTGCTGTAAAAGGCCTGCTGGCTTTGAACCAAATAGGAAACCTTTAAGATGCTATCATTAACTCTCAATCAGTTGCATCAGGAACTACACCTTTACATTGCTTATTACAGTATCATTATAATAGAAGATGCCAAGCAAGCGCATCTGTCCTAAAAAGTCAGATAACAAGGACCATGTTTAAAGGAAAGGCCCATCATTACCTTCTTGTTGAGTCAGACTAGTACACTAACTACCTCATTTCTATTCTAACAGAACTTTATAAACTCCTCTACCAAGTCTATATGCCGGACATGCACTGTGTATCAAAGACTTCTTCAACAGATTAGCTTAGGTTGGGATGAGAGGCAAGATTTACACAGCAGGACAAATCCAATCATGTACTGGAGTGGAGTTTCAAGGATTAGACTTAAAGTGTATCAATGCAAAGCCGCCTAGCTCTACAACACAATGTAGCAAAAGAGGCTTAAGAAAAAGAATTCAGAGACAAGCGGGCTGTCACTTTAATCCTGATAACAACCAGTCAACTATCACATCAAATGGTCATCCTTATCCACAAGACCCTGTGATATCATTACTTGCCATTGCTAGTAAACACAAGTCTCCTGATCAGCTCCATGTAGTGGACATGGCCTTTATTCCCACATGATAAACTCACAGTCCTTTTTAACATTTGTTGCCTTTCTCACTTGCTAAAATACTCATAGCTAAGTGCCAACTAGTGTGGTAAAGGGAATACAGAGGAGGAAAATAACCATGACTACGTCTCCCACTTGGTTTGTAGGCAGGGAAACAACTTTCATTTATAATGTAGAGTGATCATTTCCCTTTACTCTCACGACAAACCCAGCGATCAGCCACATCACAACATCAAAACTATCCACTATAATCAGGGACTTCGGGGTCCTGACAGCCGAGAGTCAGAACCTCAGAGGCTCAGGCACGAAACTTACGCAAACTGTAAGGTATGAGATTTGGCACAGAGTGTATGACCAAGCATGGCTATTATGGTCACACACATCGCCTACATGACTTGCCAAATATCATCCTGCCGCCAGTGATCCGCAACGAGACTCCTTCAGCACAGAGGTCTTCAGATTCCAGTCAAGCCACAGAGATCATTGTTCATGTGAGGTATTTGTCGGGGTAGCTAACGTCTGGAGCAGCTGTGCTCAGGCAACAAAAGCTGTCAACCGGCAGCGAAAACGGAAACACGGCTTTAAGGACAAAATACCTCCCAACATAAGACTGTCACTCACCAGCTGTCCTCGTCTTCATTTAGACAGTCCATGTCTTCGAGGTCTAAGATTTCAACTTCATCTAGGATTGACGTCTCCCCCTCATCTGTAAAGCCCCCGGAGGTGTCTGAATAAAGTGAGTTCATGCTCGACACAGACGTGGCAGCCGAAGCCCCCTCACATTCATACGCCCTCCTGAAACTGATACCGTCGTAAGACAGTCTGGGGCTCAAACAGCGGTTGTTCTCCAACAACCCACTGTAGCTGCCCGTACCGACGAACCCCACCCCAGGGAAGCCGGCCAGACCGGCTGCCATCCCCGCTGACAGGGACGAGTCGTATCCAGCGCTGAGAGGTCTCTGGTTCCCTGACATCGCTCCAGACGACGACAACATAGTGGACCTGCTCCGAAGCTGTTCATTCTGCTGTTCGAGTTTCTTCACCAAGTCCTGGAGCTTCCGCACCTCCAAGTCCGCGTTGATATTTGAGTTGATATCCTCCATGGTGGTTCCTCTGCCCTACGAAAATATGCCGTAGTCTGTGTTGTTAGTACACGTTTTTCTTTCGCTAGTCTGCTTGTTTTTGTTTTATTTAGTACTGTCTATGTGTTCAAAGAAGCCACTTTGGTGTTCCTCTGACTTAAAAAGCTCAACGCCGTCATCTTCTCCGGTTGTTCGTGGTCACGGGTAGGGTCGAGGCCATTTTCATAACACTCGTCACCGAGACCAACAGGCAGGGGAGAACACGTCATTACGTTCAGACACAAGAACGAGCACGTAACCAACACCTATTTGCACGTACAACGAAAGTCACAAACGCGTTTCTCGCAAGATTGACACAAAAGTAACCATGTAGACTTTAATGATTACAGTTAGCATTCAGGTACCACGAAATGTTTAATATTCTTTTTTAAATTATTTATCCAATTAATTTCCAATTGTTACTTAACCAGTAACTTTAATAAAGCATTTAGTTAGTTATAGTCATGCTGCCATAGGCTTAGACTGCTGGGGGACCCACCCCCCGATGCACTGAGCTCCTTTCCTCCTCTTGACCATCTCTCTTCTCCTCTCATCCCGCAATTGTCACCACTTTATGTCATTAACTCTGTGTGTTCTCTCCCGTAGTTGTCTTTGTCCTTCTCTGTCCCTTTCTGCAGGTGTCCCCCGGCTTTGAAGCTGTGTGTCTTCCAGCGTGCAGCTACTGGTCCTACCAATCTGCCCGCTGTTTTGTTGTTGCTTTTAGTTGCTCTGTTCTTTTCTCTCTCCCCTTTCCACTCACCCCAACCGGTCGAGGCAGATGGCCGTCCACCCTGAGCCTGGTTCTGCTGGAGGTTTCTTCAGTTAAAGGGAGTTTTTCCTCTCCACTGTTGCCTATGGCTTGCTCCAGGGGGAATTGTTGGGTTCTCTTTATACATCTTTATAATCTTGACTTAATTCTGTAAAGTACCCTGAGATGACTTTGTTGTGAATTGGCGCTATATAAATAAAGTTGAACTGAATTGAAAATTGAATTAATTAATAAACCTACAGGAGTCCATTGATTCTCTGACTTACAGTATCCCTATAGAAAGGTGAAGAGTAATGTAAAAGGTAGAAAAAAAAACACTGTGAAATTATACAAAGCATTATAAATTAATCAAGATAGGAGAAATAAACAATGCACACAAAATGAGCCCAAATCTGTTTATTTTTTAAATACATATTTTTCCAGGAAAGTTTTAAAAAAAAAATCCTCTCGTAACAAACAATGCATGGAGCTGAGTCTTATTTATGCAACATGTTTCTGTGTCTCAATCCTAAGAGAGCCCCAGGGCTTCTTCTGTCCCCAAATGTTCCTCAGTCAGATGCTCCTCAGCTTTTTGAAACCCATCTTCCTCTAGCTCTCCAGCTTTGCAATTAGCATCAGCACTGTCCTCTCCCTGTCCCTGGCTGCTCATGGTAGTTTCCAGCCCCTCCTGGTCAGCACTGGCATTCTGTGAGTCACCTCCTTCGTCATCCTCATCTTCGACATCCATCTCAAAAACACGAATGTGCCTTAGATTGGCACTTACCTAGCAGAAAAAAAAAACATTTTCTGAGCACTCCACTACATTAATTCATGGTTGTGCAGAGAACACTAGAAATAGATGATCTGACCTTACTTATCACTGAAACACATAATATCCCAACGTAAATATATTGGAAATTTATAAACATACCACACAGGCAACTTTGCGGATTCCATTAACAGCTACAAATTGAGCCTTCATGTTCTCCAGTTCACGCCACTGATTTCCCAGCACCAAGCCTTGGCATGGGATTGCACTGTTTTGCTGGTCCAACCTGATAATACAAGTGACACAGTATGTACTGTGCTAAAGTTATGTCTGGTTTCCATTTTCTTCACAGATTGGCTGATTTTACTCCAGTTCTTCTGTACAGTACAATGGATTTGGTATTCATTAGTTTTTAGCTCAAAATGTAAGGTTAGGTATCCATATTATCATTTTTTTTCGACTGAGCAGTTGCAGAAAGAAAAAATATTTCTGAGCATATTTTTATTAGGTTAAATAATTAACAAATAAAAATCTAGACAAAGTGAGCTAGATTATTTATTACTGTTTTTGAATACTGTCATATTTAATCAATGTTAATATGTAAAAACATATTAATAACAAATATTCTCTGAAATCTAAAACATATCCTGTTATTCCTGATTGTGAAACAAAGTGAACACACACCTAAGATTTTGTTTCCAACTGAATTCAGTCTCACAGCTCAGGGTAGAGGCAAGAGGAAGCTGAGCCAGGACACGCCTACCGTTGTCTTCTGCCCCTTGTAAGACCACAGTTAGCATGTCATCTTCATAGAATCGAGCATCCAGGCAGCTGTAAACATAATGCGACCTGAAAAATAAAAACCAAATTAAATCATGACACTGGGAACACTTTCTTCTGAATGAATTTAGGAGTGTAAAATGACAAGAATGACTCACTGGGCTGTAGCATTACCATCTTCTGCATTATCAAGGTGGTGGCTGAGGTCAACAGACATGACACTGTTTGGGATATGTCTACATGGAAAGAAATATTTGATTAGAGAGATAAAAACACTTCTACAAACAACACAGTTACAGTCACCTACCTGTTTGGGTCTGTTCCTTTCCGTAATATGTACAGCTTGCAGGGTGAAATCTCTGGCATGCAGAACACAACATAGTGCATTTTTCCCTTCTTGTCATTCCACCTGTAAGACAAACAAAGTATCAAACATACAAACCTCTATCTTCCTGTTACAGATTATTAGTCAACTGGCATATTTGTAGTTTACATACAAAGATGGAAGTTCAAAAAGTCTTGGAGTGTTTTCTGAGCTGAAAAAAGAAGAAAAAAAAAACATTTTAGTTTTAATTTTTAATTGCAAACATTGATATTTACCAATTAAATTTGTAATATTTTAAACACAATTTCTTATAGAGACATGAGGTCATACCTCTCCGGCACAGTGTACAGAGGCAAGTAGATTGCCTGCTTTACAGACTTCCCAATTACTTCCTGCATACAAATAATACATAAGCAAACAATGAGAAAATTATATATATCAAAACATTATATTTCCTTTTTTTGACCAAAATACTGTAATGTGGCTGCAGCATGTGCAAAGTGCTGCAGGTAGGCTTTTAATGTACAGACTGGACTATGCTCTTATATGAGAGTTACATCTCAGAGTGTTTCATTCTCCTTTAGCTTCATTATACAGTAGTTGATCATCAGACATGTGTCTCTTAATTGCTTCCGGGCCTAATATAATAAAAAGCAGACTTGACCAGGCTTTGAAGTAACAAAGGGCTTAATTGTGATAGTCAGAAAAAAACAGATGCACATGTGATAAAGAGCAAGATGTGAATTGGTGAAAACTCACGGAAGGTTTTTGAAGACATTGTTCAATCACATTCTCCATCATCCTCTTAACAAAGTGCAAAGATTTTTGTGGATATGAAGGGAACAGTAAAGGGCTCTCTAGAAAAACAAATAGACCTTTTATTTTTTATTTATTTGTCGGGTGTGTACAACGAAACACTGTCACATACAAGCAACTGATGCACAGTATCTGGGGGCATCAAGCACTATGCTAATTTTCAAGCCCCCTCCCTTTTTAGGTTTTTAAAATCAGTTTAAAACATTCAAATAACTACCAAAGTTAGCATAAAACAGCGGGAAATATATTTGTTAATTAGAAGTACTGCAATTTGCTTCTCCACACTTTAACCTTATTCAATATTATGGCAACATTTTTAAAATCACTCATTTGTTGCACTTCTTTAGTAACAATAGGTACTATAGTTACCCTTCAAATGTGAACTCTCCTGTAAAAACCTTAGCCACTGGTTTCCCTTAGTGTTGGGTGGGGACACAAGGTCTTCATCCTCATCCTTCAGGTACTTTATATGTCAACATGGAAAAAAATGAATAACAAAAGAAAATACCAAGTGTTGTAAGACAGCAGGATTATTTAAATACACTTAAACACAAAGCATAAAACCACTGACCTGACCAACTCGTTCTACGTTGAAGTATTTTCCTTTGCGATCAAAGAGTTCTTCATTCTGTTAAACAGGATACTTTTTAAAATTCACTGTGTAAAAAGCAATTTTCAGCATTTATTAAACTGCCATTGCCATGCACTCACCTCACTAAAATGTTCAGACAGGAAGTCAGCAACAAATGCAATGTCCTTTTGAGTCATCTAAAGGATTAACCATCATAAAATAATTTAAGTAACAGTATCAATGCAATTAACTAGGTAACTATCGAGTAACTCTCTTACACCGATCTCACATAAGTGTGATAAAACTTGCCTTGTTGAGTTCTGGCGGGACATGTTCCTCACACATTCTTAGCATAGCTGTGGAACAAATTAAACACAACACATAATTACAACCTTTAAAAAAACCATAAAAAATGCATGAATGCACCAACAGATCTAAGTCCAGTTTTTGCATTTAACAAGCTGATTTTTAATCTTACCCACATACAACCACCGAAAAAAGGCTTTGAAGTTTTTCATACTCTTGTCAATCACCCTAAATGACAAAATAAATGCAAAGGTTAAAGAGAAATCAGTGACAAAGCTTACATCTTACAATTTACATCTCTTTGTGTTGGTATCAGAAGCTAGTGAACTCACTGGAGAAGTTCATTGGCTTTCAGAGAAAAAGAACCAACAGCTGTAATAGCACCTGAAACACAAAGCACACATGGTTAAAGATGAAAAATGCTAAATTTTAAATCAACATCCAGCTGTGTGACATGATACCTTCTATAGCTGCTGAATCCAGACCAAGGGACTCGAACTTTTCCTTCCACAGAGACATACCTTTCACCTCACTGAGGTGATACAACAGAGCCTCAGAGCCACTGGATTTAGGAAAGGGGAAGAAGAAGAAGAAGGCAGTTAAATTAAGAAATGCTCAGGTAGCAGGATAAAACAACACAAATGAGAAGACAAAATACCTCTGCAGGTGGCTGATCACTAACTTCTGGATGCTGGAGTAAGATGACTCAATGGACTGGCCAAGTTTCTTCAAGCCCTGTAAAGGAATAAATATACACACACAAAACAAACATTATCTCATTACCAACATCTGCACTGCAAGATCACAAATTTTCAGAAAAAATAAACTGTATAGAATCTGCAGAACAATTAAAATGAGAACATTAGTAAGAGCACTTAATTTGCCTTTACTCTCACCTTGACAGTAAGCTGGTTCATGAGAAGAGCCTGTAGTTCAGGGCTACATGAAAGCAGAGAGCCAGTTATAAGAAAACTTAAATCACAGCATTTTTCATTATGTAAAATGCAACATTCCACATTACTACAATAAACCTCAAAAGTAATTTAAGTAATCTCTCACTGAATTAAAACTATCTACAGTGTATTACTAGTTTCACTATGATTATTATTGTTGTTTTTATTTTATATATTATTATAATTATTATTCATTTTATTGTTATTTTGATACTTATATTTATATTAATATGTGTAACAGCTACTGCAACACAAAAACTTCCCTTTAGGGATTAAAAAGGTATCAATGTATCTATCTATCTATCTATCTATCTATCTATATTAACATTCTGTACCACCATCTTTAGGACACTCCAAGCATTGCAATATGATAGAGTAAAAGAGAAATTCTCTTCCTTACCTAGATTGTCCCCACAGCAAAAGCTCCAGAAACTCATCCTGAACCTGAGTGCTGGTGTTCTTTTCCTGAAAAAAAAGTGGAAAATAAGATATGTCTTGCGAAGTTCCTATTTTGGTCAAATTTAAACAACCAAGTATTAGTGCTGACCTGAACAAATTTAGTCAGCCGAAGATCCATCTGCATAAGGATATCTTCCCAGGCTTCACACATGCAGGTAAGTGAGAGATGTAGATACTGCAGCAGGGTAGAGATGTGGGTGAACTTGCGAGCCATCCTGGTAACCTCAGGGAGACAATCTGACAACAACCCTGTGTCCAGCTAGAAGGCACAGATGAACATTCAGACAAACCTTATACTTTGCACATTGGAGCAAAGATGTGAAATTATAGGAAAAACAACCTGTAAATGAAGCCTTTACCTGAACATAGCAGACCTCTGGATTGTTATCAGCAGACCTGACCTCTGTGATGACAGAGAGAGACTTGAGATCACTGGACAGACTCAGGCTGCGACATGTTCCAGATACCTGCAGTGTAATTAAATTGAAACAACTAAAACACAGGTACAACCACAATTTTAAGTAATAAATGGCTTTATATCAAAACTTTAAATGTTTTTTTCAGGGAAGAGCTGGTTCTACTTAAATTTAATATTTCACTAAAACAAATCATGTTATGGTGTTATTGAGAATTGTATTTCACAGTAAGATGGCTCTACACTGCAATAAAAGTAGTTTGACTTAGACTTTACTTTTTTATGTTTATTGAGCCATTTCTGCGCATACATTTTTCATGGCCATAGATTAATCAGTGACTATTAAAAATGTATCAAAATATAAATAGAGAAAACTTAGAATAGTCTTACTCCAGAAAGAGTGGCAATCTTGTACATTCCATAGGCATAAAGCTCCACAAAACCAGCATCTCCCCCAAGGACAAGAATATTCAGCCTGAAAAACTTAGTGATTAATTCATATCCAGTCTCAATCAAAAAACACATAATTTTGCTTATTGAAAATTAAGCATCATTTACCTGACTTCTCCTAAGAGATTCATCATCTCATCAGACTTTTCCTCACTGTGAAACAGAACAGATGGTAAGATAAACACTCAAAACATTATTATACCACAGCTGATATAAAGCAGAGTTTAAATAAAGGTGACTAACCTGAAGATCTTTGATGTTGTGCTATAGCTGTGTAGGAGGGTGAAGGGGAGGTTGAACAAACATTATACAGTGAACTCAACAGCTTCATTCTTTTTAAGCCGATGTACAATTCATGCTGCTCTTACCTCTTGGGGAGTGTTGGTAATTTTGGGAGAAACAGTTTGGATTTGTCTTCTGAGTTGTAAAAGGAGCTGAGGGCACTGAAAAACAAATTGAGATTAAATTCAAAAGATACAATTTAGTGCATTTTATTTTTGTCTCACACTGTCCCACAGTCTTTCTGCGTACCTGTTTTCTTCTGTTACTTCCATCCAGTGCATGCAGGTTATAGGGTTCTGCTTTGAAAACACATGGAGGATCTCTGCCTTCTCAACACCACACAGGACCACTTGATTAGTGTCTCCAAGACTGAAGGCCAGGACTGGGAATTAAAGAAAAAGTACAAACACGGTATCTTAATGAGACTATTGACAAGCAGATTTTAAAAAAAAAGTTTGAAAGTTGTATGCGCTCATTGCTTACTTTTGCCATCAGGTCTCCAGGCAAGTGCAGTTATCACCTTCCCAGTATACTCACTGGGCGGCAAGCTCCAAACACGCTGGAAACTAGCCAAGCGATGTAGCAGCAACTATTGACAGACAAGTCATAAAATTACAACATAATGAAGACATGTTTTCAGGATTAATAAAAAAAAACTGTGAAGTCTACCTCTCCAGTTGTGTTGGCCAGAGCAATGAGATCCCGTTTAGGAGACCATGCCATACACAGTATAGGATTAGGAAGTTGCTTCTCTCCCACTTGCCGAAAGGCAGGCATGTTGGAGGCTTGAAAATGAAACCAAGTTTAAATTAGAAAACGTCACCAGCAGTAAATACGTCAGGCAGGTTCTGTCTAATTCTGCTGCTGTTAAACCTGAAATACCCAACAAATAAGTAATCAGGCGACCAAGAGACAATTCATTAACAGCCAAATATTTGCTGTCTTCTTATTACATTTGATTTTGACATTTTGGACTTCTGGTTGAAAAAAATATGTAACTGTCTAATTGAGAAGGGTACTAACAGAATAAAATAACCACTTTGTAACTTAATGCAATTATCATACAAAAAAGCAATTTTGGAGTCAGTCACTGCATAATAACGAAGGATACTACTTTGGCTTACTCGTGATTTGTTGGCAGAGAGACAAAACCGTTGTTATTGTTTAAATTCAATTTAACCTGAACAAATTTATTGTCTATCTTTGTCAGGACAGAATTAGACACGTTCTCGACTG
The DNA here is from genome assembly GCF_033026475.1 of Channa argus. Classification (NCBI taxonomy): domain Eukaryota; kingdom Metazoa; phylum Chordata; class Actinopteri; order Anabantiformes; family Channidae; genus Channa; species Channa argus. Next base: position 4,726,443 of record NC_090204.1, on the reverse strand, counting down.
GCATCAAATTCCGCTGTATCACTTAATAGCTGCCACGCTATTTGTCACAAAGAAATGTTATTAGTCAAAAAGGGTCTAACAGTGGGCGACGGGTATCGTTAACGCCAGTAACGCTTACCGTTCACATGCGACAGGGGACAACGTTGGCCTGAACTTCTCCAGCGATAACGTTAACGTTATTTTGCTAGCAGGTTTATTAGCAAGCCCACGAAGCTAATGTGAACAAAAATCCCATGACTAATTTCACCGTGGTGAATTAAACAAACAGCTAAATAATGACGACAACATACGGTGAAAAATACAACTATCAAATAAAGTCCACTCTAATATGTGAATATGAATATAATATATTATTTAAAATGTTATTGATGTTGTTTTCACAATTCCGCGGACTGCGCCATAGTTTCCCTTCAGCCAACCAAGGAACAGCAACGGGTAGCCCGAGAAGACAAGTTAGCTCAGAAAACGCGATTCGTAAATGAGTAAATCAAAAATTGTATATCCTACTAGTTTGCAGTCAATCACTAAGGTTCCTACGGTGATGCTGATGCTGTTTTATATTGAAAATCTTCCTGGAAATGCTAGAATTTGTGTCTTGGTGAGATAAAGTTAAAGGTGTCTGCCAAGGTAATGTAAAGGTTTCTCCCGATAGGTAAGACCTGAGCCAGACCAGATCTGTACCAGAGGTGCCCAAGATAGAGAGTGCAGACAGGTGGTGGTTCTTCGGTGGTGTCGAAGGCTGCAGATCGATCAAGTGGAATTTTGACAGTTTCCATAACTATCAGATGCGCTGTTTCTGTAGAAAGACATAACATGATGCCAGACAGGTTGACAGGTCTATAATGCCTGTCGTGTCAGGGTCTAGGCAAAAAATGGAAGTATTATGTTCTCTTTTGGTCTTTTTTTAAAAGTGTAAATACTCCTCCGCTTAAGTCAAATGCATTTTTAATATTTTCTTCAGAGACATAAGACTTAATAGTAGTAGTAATATTTTATTGTTTAATTAATGGAACTTAAATGGTTATCTGATCTTGTTTCACAGTGCTTTAAATATTTCACAGTAGGCCAATGCATACAGTACACCTCATGTTTTGATAAATCTAGTGTCGCAAGCACTACCACCAGAGGGGAGTCAACCCTCAATTCCTGTTTTCATCCTCTTCATTGCTTTCCTAATTTTATCCCTACTAATTGCCTACACTTTCTGATTCACTATGTCTGCTTCCTCCTGACCTTTTCTCTCTCATTTTAAATGTTTATCAGTTCTTCAAAGTACTCCCCCACCTTCACCAACATCTCCATTGAAGTCCAATCAAATCACCAATCTTTCTTCCTTGACTATGCCCTGCACTACTTCATCGAACTTGCTCCAAAAATGTTCTTTCTCATCCATTTCAGACCCAACCTGTGGGCCATATGCACTGATGACAATTATCATTACTCATTTTTATTTCCAATTTTACACTTGTGATTCTATCAACACTCTCTTCACTTCCAATACAGTCTTGCTACACTCCTCCTTCAAATTTATCCCTACACCATTTCTCTTTCTATCCATGCAATTTTAGAACAGTTTGAACCCAATTCCGAAGTTCCTGGCCCTAATAAGCTTCCACCTGTTGGTCTCTTATGTCTACCATTCAGAGTTTAAAGCTGTTGTTAAATACAGATTTCAATGAAATTTAGAATACCATTAAAGAATGAAGACTCAGATTTTCTTACTTGGTAAAATGTAGCTGTTGGAAAAATTAAAAAGGCAGTACACCCTACAATAGTCTTGCTGGTATATGATATCCATGCAGGGGATTTTAACATCATTCTTTTGGGGGTCAAATGTATCAGTTACTTGAAGTGTGGTGTTGAAAGTTTAGTTTAGCTGAATTTTCTGGTATCTCTCTAACTGTGACAATATTGACCAAAAGTGGTGGTCCATTACAGAAGTAGTGTTGACTGTAATAACAGAAGTCAAGGAAGCTGATAGGACTTTTTTAATGGTAAACTGAATTAAAAAATGGTAATTAGTTACTAGTTTCTCTATGACACCTAATTAAATCACCAACAACAGCTTTCTGCCATTCCCTGACTTCTTCTGTTCTGTCAACGTGTCTCTAGTTATCCACATCACATTTTATCTTTTAAAACTTGCGGTTGGAACAGTTCAGGTAGAAACTGAGTGAGTAATGTCTGGTAAATAGGATTGTGTTGTGTCTTAATATGTAAACCAATGTTCTGTTGATGTGCTGAGATAGGATTTTTTGGTTTTCATTTTAAGAGGATGAATGAAGACAACAAAGCTTTGAAAAGCTTTGAAAAAATGAGTTTGAAAGTGGGCGACAGTGAAAATTTACCATTACTTTTTAATTTATTTTAATGTTTTAACAGTTCAAAGACATTTATACATAAACACAGAGGAAATACAGTTTAAAACATCTCTCCAAACTAAAAACAACATCCACCATTCTAATAAAGTAATGACTTTATGACTTTCTTTACAAACAAAATTGTTGCTATTAGCGATAGAATTCACCAGATCCTCCCCCCAAATATTACAGATAGATCTTCATGTACTACAGTGCTGGAACCAGCAAAATGGCCCCCACCCCTCTTACACTGCTTTTTGCCCATAGATTTCGCTGAGCTAACTTCAACTCTTACCTCATCTAAACTAACAACCTGTCTGCTAGACCCTATTCCAACAAGACTGGCCAAGGATGCTTTACCCTTAAAAAGCCTATAAATTAGTTGTAATCTAACCACTACTCAAAAAACCCTGTCTTGACCCAGGTGTTTTAGCCAATTACAGACCAATATCCAATCTTTTCTAATTTTCCTAAAAGAATAATATCCAATTTTTCTAAAATCATTGAAAAAGTCGTTGCAAAGCAGTTATATGACCACCTGTACAACAATAATTTGATTCAAGACTTTCAGGCAGAATTTAGAGATCATCATAGTACAGAAACAGCACTGGTAAAAGTCACCACTGATCTTCTCTTGGCCTCAGATAATGGGCTCATCTCTATACTTGTTCTGTTATATCTTAGTGTGCAACAACATTTTATTACAGGTCTGGAAGATGAAGTTGGGATTAAAGGAAATGCACTAGGTAAGTTTAAATCTTATTTACCATATTTAAATTTGTTCATGTTAATGATTAATCGTCCACTCACACAAAATTTAGTTCCAGACGGCTCTGTGTTAGGAGTTGTCTCCTTTAGGCAACATTATTAGAAAACACTCCACAAATTTCCATTGTTATGCTGATGATACCCAGCTATATCTATCTATGGCACCAAATTAATCAAGCATCAAGCATGCCAACAAGACATAAAGCACTGGATGTCTTAAAATTTCCTACTTCTAATCTGAGACAAAACTGAAGTCATAGTATTTGGGCCAAAAAATCTCAGAAATATGCTGTCCAACCATATCGGTACTCTAGATGACGTAACTCTATCCCCCAGAACTACTGCAAGGACCCTTGGAGGTATTTTTCACCAGGATTTGTCCTTTACATCACATATAAAACAAATCTCTAGAACAGAGCATTGCCAAAATTAGGAGCATCCTGTGATGCTTAAAAACTAGTCCATACATGTGTTACTTCTAGGTTGGACTACTGTAATTCCCTACCTGATTCCCCAGTAACTCCCTAAAGAGCCTGCAATTAATCCAAAATGCTGCAGCAAGAGTGCTGACTGGAACTAGCAAGAGAGATCATATTTCACCTTCACTAGCTTCTCTCCATTGGCTTCCCATTAAATTTAGAATAGAATTTAAAACCCTGCTTCTTACATATAAAGCTCTTAATTCTAGCTCAAGTTCCATCATACCGTATATAAAAGACCACATAGTACTATATCGTCCCAGTACACCAGCCTGAACCTGGTTCTGCTGTAGCTTTCTTCTGTTAAAGGGAGTTTTTCCTCTCCTCTGTTGCCTAGGGCATTGCTCAAGAGATTTACATTGGGAGAGACCCAATGTATCAATTTGATTATGGTTGAGAGTATCAATTTGATTATGGTTGCATTTCTGTTTGGGCTGGAAAAATAACCTATGTTTAGGTAGAAGGCCACACACTGGTTTAAATGAAACCTTTAAAGCTCATGGATAATAATGAAAGAGGTGTGAGAGATTTGTGTTAAAGCTCCCTGACTGTTCTTTATTTAACATATCCATGGTATATGAAACATCAGGCCGTCAAGTCTTAAAGTCTTTACACATTTACTGGTGATGTCTTTCAGTACATTTCAGTGCTTTCAAACATTTGTTGCTGCCTCTGAAATAAGATGTATATTTATATAATTTGCTGCTGTGTTGTTAAGTTGAGTTTAATATGTTTTGACATGTGACGTGTAAATTAAATAGCTTTTAATGCTTTCATCTGCTGACAAGCTTCATGGAGATGCTCGTTTCCTTTTCTAGCAGGATTTATCGCTATCTGGTTTGCTGACCAGGATTTTACTGGCGTAAACTCGTCAGCCACCTCGCCTGCTCTGAACCCTATAGAGAATCTAAGGGGTACTGTCCAGAAGAAGATGAAAAACAACAACAGAAACTCAACAACAGAAACAAGCTAAAGGCTGCTTTCAAAGCAACCTGGTCTTCAATGATATCTCAGCAGTACCACATGGCTTCCATGCTACCCAGCCTCGATGCAGTAATTAATGCTGAAGAGCCCCTGGCTGAGTATTGATTAGATAAATTAACATAAGTGATGTTAAGAAATATTCACATATTTCAAGAACTAGATTTAAATTTAATGATCTTTAAGCTACAATCATTGAAATAAAAATGAGCTGAACTAATCAACTTAAGAGTAATGAATCTAGACTGACAATCACTTTTTAAAATAAATAAAAAATATTATAATATAACATTACAATATTCTAATTTACTGAGATGACTGCTCTGTAAACCTGTGAAGTTGAGGAAACTGAAGGCTGAATTGATTAGCTGTTAACTAAGATAATTCCTACTATTCATTTCCGATTCATTTTACCAGCATGTATTTGTTTATTGTATCTAAAAGCAGCCACGCAACTGTGATGTGGGGAACGCTTAACAATCTATATGTCCGGTCTCTGGACGATTCCTGCTGCTGTCGAGAGAGCCTGAGTTGAGGACACCGTCTTCAGAAAACTTTGGCAACGTAGTGGTTACTTTTCTCCTTTTTCTAAGACTTCTTTCATGTTATTCTGACCTGCCAGTTTATTGTGTCACTAGGAGCCACTTGTCATCTTAAAAGAATATTTCCCAGCCACTGATAATCCACAACAAAAGAAGAGAAATTGTCTTATTGAAATGTTGCGTGCTCTCAGCCAGCATGTTAACGTTATCCACGGCCACTTCTACATTCAGTCACCCAACATTTGCCAGGTTTGACGAACTTATGGGAGTGAGAACACAGCTGAGATCAGAACCGTTTGCAGAAATAGAGGCTAAGTGCTTTCTGGACTTTTTAACCATTGGAAAAAAATACTTATTTTGAGACTGCATAGCCTACTGACAGGACGATGATCAGGTGGTACTGTAGTGCAGTCAAATCAGCCTGGAGCCAAAATAATGATCTTAAAATATTAATAATTAAATATAAATGTTATTATTCTATGGCGGTCAAAATTAGCAACTAAAACTATACAACTATACACAACCCTCCAGTGGCCAAGCCACCAACTGCAGCACAATAAATTTGTTAAACTATGATTAATGCAGACACATTAACTTAATTAATATGTATGGTGAATAGTTTAATGCATTGACAAAAGTGAAGAAATCCCAAATTATCATTAAATATTATTGCTATCATTCTCCAGCAGTCAGTTTCAACTGCACACTGCCTTCAAGTGGCTACAGTGATAAAATGTAAATTCAAAGAAATTATCTTATTTTAATTATTCTCAAAAGGTTTCAAGTCATGCTCCAAATCAACTTTCTTAAGACATATATGATGTTGGTATAAGAGATGTAAATGATAGTTTCATTCATAGGGAAGTGTAGACACAATTGAAAACAATTATACATTTTATAATGGCATCATCAACAATTTATAGTTATATTTTCTATAGAGTCAATGCTAATAGAGGGATGGTAATAGCCAAGTGTTTTGTTTGTGCGTGTGTGTGTGTTTGTGCGTGTGTGTATGTGCGCGCGCGTGCATGTGTGTTGGTACGTAATTATAACAGTTTAAATTCCTGCTAGACTTATCACAGGCACTTAACTTCAGTGAGTAGATTGATCCTGAAACCAGAATAGCTCCCAGAGCACAAAATGTGATAGTGTCCTAGAAATAGACCAAGTGAAGCAACATAGTTCTTGACTTTTTGTTCTCTTCTTTAATCTTAGTTATGAGTGAGTCAGATTAGTAGGTGGTCTGGGGTCACTGGGTCAAGCCAATATTTAATACTGGTAACAACTGCTGTCATTTCAATCTGTCATATTAGACGTCTTCACTAGACAAATCATATCCCAAATAATAAATGACATGTTATCTCTTCATTAACCAAACCCATGTTTATAACAGTGCACAGTGCAAATGTACAGCCCCTGAACATTGAAGGAACCTCAGTTGTACAGGTTTATAATTGTATGTTGTCATTTGTGATAACATGACCTCCTTGAAGCATTGTTTCCTTTAAGTAACAGTGATGCCGGTTGTGTTAAAATATCATCACTACCTTCTGTTCCCCAGGACTACCTTAACACTCTTGCCAGTATTCTGGCTGCGAAACCTGAGCCAGGGACAAATATAGCCCCACACAGTGAGCAGTTAGGGACCGGGACAGATGGGACACCAGGCCACTGCAGAGGCAGTACGCAATTGGACCCTGAACCTGAGAGATCCTGCTGACTGTCTGAGCAAGAAGGCTGCTCTTCTGGAAAGAGAAGCTTCTTTTTGACTAATTCTTACCTAATAAACAAGATAAACCAGGGACCACTTGAACAAGCAGAAAACATTTGGACAAATATTCCACTTTAAGGTAAAGTTATCTCTGTTTCAGACCTTTAGCTCCATTTAGTTCCTAATCATTTATCAATGTAATTATTTATTTATTTATATATTTAATCAATACATTTAATGTAGCAGTACAGGCTAGCTATTTTAAACATTGTCACTGTCAAATTCAAACATGGCACATATACTTTTATACATACATATACTTTTTATATACTGTATCTTGTATTAAGTTCCTACAGAGATATGTATTCACTGTAAGTATTTCTAGTAAATATAACAAATTTAAGGAAAACATAATAAGGTTTATGAAATCTAGAAAATTCTAAGAGGCAGTGGAAACTATGACAGCATTAGTTGTCAGTTGTTAACATTCTGTCAGTCAGTCAAAGTGTTTAACATTTTTTCTATGATCATTTTTCATCATTGCTGCACTGTTATTGTTTCCTTTAGAAAGCACTTTGAAAAGTCTGTGCTGTTTTAACAGCTTAATGCTTTAACCTCATAGCTCTCAGTGTATGTTTGTGCATGTCCAGCTTTACCTGTGTGTGTTGGAAGGTAGAGACTGAGTTTCGATGATCTTTCTCCTGTGGTTACAGTGGGTGGGGTTGCACTGCTTCTGTGAAACATAGCCCAGGGGATTAAAAATAACAACAGCTGGTCTTCAGGACGCCATGAGGCACTTAGTCTCACACTGTATCATACTTGTATCTATATAAGTTTCACAATATACTATACACCTAGTATCAGTGACTCAGGATCAGCACTAAGGGGAGATATACTATACTATACTATACTATACTATACTATACTATACTATACTATACTATACTATACCATACTATACTATACTATACTATACTATACTATACTATACTATACTATACTATACTATAGTCTGCAGTTGTTATTTATATTTCCTATTTATAAGAGCTCAAAAAACAAAGATGTGCAACAACCACAAAATGATGCAAAACTGATAAAGAATTAATAACAAGGACTAAAAGTATCAAAAATAGGAACACAATGGCAAATAACAGGCACAAAAGCATGTATTAGGAGGTATCAGGGAATATAAGGTGTACCGTGCATATGGTGTGGGTGATCATGCACTCTGTGTGAAAACTCTCCATCACTTGTTCACAAACAGACACATATTGAAGATGTCATAAATTTATGGTGTAAACATCTGGACAGATGGAGTTTATTGGAGGTCTCGTTCTTTTAAAGAAGGAACTAGTCCTACAATTGTAGTCCCATTCTGTGCTTAAATTCTAACAAAATCTAAACCCATTTCTTAATTAGGTGGTGATACAGTGACTTTATATAGTTTCTGCATGCCTTCACCTTTTCTATCATTTCATCAATTTTCAGCCACTTTATTAGACAAGATTTATCAAGGATGAATCAGCAGTGAATATGATCAATATTTTTAGTTTGTGATTGTTGTACAACCTTAAAATGTGTGAGAAAAGTGCAAAAAACAGAGTGATGGTGAAAAAGGTCCTGACAAAAACAGAGCAACTAAGAAATGCCAGTCATGTTCACTATGATCTCAGTAAAGGCTTTTGCTAATACCCACCAACTGTGTCCAAACAACACTGGCCTGACTCATCGTGCCTGCAATGGCTGTGAGAGCAAATGAGACCATTTGGGAAATCTGTATTTTAAGCTTGACTTCTATTGTAACTGTCATAATCCTTCTATTTACTGATGGATATGTCATGTACATATTAAAGTACTGTGTGTTTGTGTGTGTGTGCGTGTGAAACTGTAGAATTGAGTTTATGAGAGTTGATGTATATTTCAGGATGCAGGACGGGAGTTGGAACCAGCCACTCCCCATCTCTCTGCTGCTAAAGGACTCTGCAACAGGGGGGACTTTGGAGGGGGATGGGGTTGCGTTTTCTGCGGTATCCTCTGATGGGGAACTGTACCTGGACTCTGTGACAGAGCTGGATTCTGGAGATGCTGACTTTGCAGATCTCACTGCTTTCTTAAGTGCAGAAGAAATTAATCGTAGCTTGGACCTGGCCTGGGAGTCCATTGATGACACATGTGAATCTGAGGTTCCAGGCTTCTGTAATGTCAAACTCCAGGAGCAGGCTCTCCAATCTATCCCCTCCGCCCCGGTGGACTCCCAAACTACCAGAAACCTGACCACCAGCCCAAACCTGCACCACCAGACCAAAGCCTCCTTAACAGATGAAAATGCAGCTGTTAAAGTCACCTCCAGCCAGAATGTTCCCTTTAGCAAACCTGTCCAAGTGGCCAGTGAGACTCTATCGTCTGCAGAGAAGGTGGTTCGCCACAAGCCCACCCAGCCGGTTTATAAGCAGGATAAGCCCAGATTGGTTCATGAAGACCTGGAACTGAATGATCGTGCAGCTTCAGCCACAGAGTTTTGCAGTCGAGCTGCCACGTTCATTGAGGAGCTGTCATCCATCTTCAAAGGTTCTGCTCATTTGGATCAGCAGGTGGAAGAGGATTCCTCCTCACCTGATAGTGGCTATCTGTCTCCCAGGAGCCAGCAGCCAGTCCCTCCAGGCTCAGTATCTGCTCCCTCTCTGCCCCCCAGGCAGCAGGTGCAGACACAGAACAGCCAGCCAGACATCTCTCAGCCTGTTGGCCCTGTGGGGGTGGCAGCTTCTGCAAGGTACCAACAATCTGGAGCCGTAATCACTTCTGGAACGCTATCTCCTCCTCAGTTCCTCCAGAAGCTGAAGAGTCAGGAGGTGGCAGAGGGGAGTCCCATCCGTCTGGAATGTCGAGTAAGAGGCAACCCCCAGCCACTCGTCAGGTACATCTCTCCTGATTAATATGACTTTACTGAATAGGTTGACTTTAACAGGCACCTGCTGCTTTTTCACATTCTTTACATTCAGATTCAGTACATGTAGCATATTAAAATATCACTATATCAATATGTCTTGCATTTCACCTGTATTTTTGAAACAGTTTCAGAAGATTAAAAGTAGTTAAAGATGGTAATTATTGGAAATGTTTCAGTGTAACTGCTCAAAAGTCCCAGTTTTCCCCATGGAACCCATTCCTATTGTATATGTGCTGAAAGTTATAAACGTGCATATATTAAAACACTATGTTAACCTGATCATTACTGCAGTTTGTTTCCAAAGTTCTCGTGAGGCAATAAATCATATGCGGTAGTCTTGAAGTTTTAAGTTGACCCCAAGAGACTTTCCTAGCTAGCTCAAAATATGCATCATGGAAAGAAAACTACAAATAAATTGAAAATTTGTAGCATCAATAGGTAGAGTTGGATTTAAAAAATGAACATGGTTCAAGAATGCACTGACCTACAGTTTCTGCATTGACCTTTTTGTATCACAGTGTCAGTGATGTTGACCAGGCCCAGTGACAGGATTGAGCGTTGCTGGCCTGGCCGTTACAGAACCGATAGGTGAGTGAGATGGGAGGCGGCCAGGAGGTGAGAGTTACCAGTGTGTTGACAAGCAGAGCACCTGGTTTCGGGTTAGGGGGACTTCCACGCTGTGTCAGCAGAGTAGTCCATTGGTACCTGTGCCAGTTGTCTAGTTGATGTCTGAACCGTTCGATTTGAGAGGACAGCACCCCCCCAGTTATTTGCACCATACACCAGCAAGCTAAAAATACACTCCTCTCTTGTTTCTAGATATGTTAAAGTTACAGCTCAGACAACATGTTTGCTGTTTACTATACCTGTACTAATTACAGTTTAATGTAGTGATGATCTTTCTGCAGTGCTTGTCTATTTGTCTTGATAGTTTAGATACTCTGGGTGTATGTCAGGATCCTAGACTTATCACTTTAAATATATTTATATATGTAATATATATTACACTTTATATTCAGCATACAGTACAGTACATAAAATTCACAATTTGGATATCATGTACAATCGTTTATATCAATTTTACTTCGCCCTGATATGTTTGGTGACTTGTGATCTTACTTACAATAGAATTCATACTAATGTAGTTCGATGACCAACCCTCCAAAAGGTCCAACGGAGTCAACGAGTTTCAGTTTCAGCTCGTTTTGAATAGACGGTGTGTTTTTAGGCGTTTGTGTAATCAGAAGACGTAAAGTCATTCGTCCAGGATGTGAGGCTGTGAGGGGCCTCTTCTGCTGCTGTATAAATAGTCTACAGGCCAACAGGAGCCAGGAGGAGGAATGCAGGCAATGCAATGACAAGACATTTTCAGTCACCAGGCTCTACATCTCCCCACACCTTCTTGGGGAATATAAAGGTAGACTGTTGTATGTTTAACCCTGGAGAAAGAAAAATGAGAGCCTACACTCTGTGACCCTACTCATGGTATATAACAGAGAACATGAAAACAAACAAACAAACAAAAAAACAACAGAGAAATTAATAAGTTACAATATAATAGAAAGTACGTAGTGCCTCCATTTTTGATGTGTGGCCAGCTCCATGACTAGCATTAAGTACTTTTTAAGTACTCAGTGGCCAACACTCTAGTGTTGGCCACTGATTGTGAACACTAGGTGGCAGCAAATTGTACAATAATCAAAAACACCTTCTATTATGGGCATCGGCACTGAGATTTCATATTAACTGTTGCAACCTACTTTTATGGGATTGATATGGAGACATCCAACTGTCATATTTCTAAAATTTTAACCTGCAGAGCTGAGTGTCAATCAATCTACATCTCAGGGGTTAGACCTAAAGTCCCACAAATATGCATATTTTTTATGTGTTCCACACATGATCTAAAGCTAATGGCCTCCGCTCACCCCATATTTCTCAGTTATAACAACCTTTTACGATGGTTTAATTTGGTTTACTGTTGTGTGTATTTCCCATGAGTGCCTTTGATGTGGTTACCAGGTCAAGAAGGTGATACCCTTCTTCAGCTCATCTTACTCTCAGGTGAATGAGTTGGTTCTGAGTTGATTCCAGCGTTTTGCACAGTCAGTGAAATAGACATTCCTGTTGGTTGGGTGGTTGGTTGCTGGGCGTGGTCTTCTGTGGTTACCCACAATTTGTCTCGGCCAGAGAGTCTCATGGTGCTGAGTGCCTGGTATTCTTCAATGCATTTTTATGCTCTCAAACACAGTGGTTTATGCAATGCTCTGTTTATAATGCTGCATCCCTGGTACTGGGATGCGTGTGTGTTCTAACCTTGTGGGAACCACTTAGTGCATTTTTTCAGTCTGAGGTCATTTTGGTCTTTCTTTACTTCAAGAGGCTAGTTTGGGGTTCAGATTAGCTGTTGGCATGAAGAAATAGGAAATGCAGTCAGTGTAAGACTCTTGTGTGTGTCATTGTGTTGTTAGAAAGAGCATTTCTAAACAAAATTGATGGTGTGAGGTCTAGCTGTGCAAAATGCCAAACATGCTGCGGCTGCGTGACGACTGATTTCTCACTGTTTCAATGAATTGCACAGCAGACAGAGAAAATCTCCAACTCAAATTGCTGTGTACTCAGTGTACTATTTTAGGCATTTTGTCTGATGCTCTTCCATATCATTATCTTATCTAACTGCTGTGCAAACAACACATTTTAAACCTTGACTTCAAGTTGAAGGAAGAAAATCAGGCAGTATAGGTGGAAAGCATCCTCAGCTTCCTGGTTCAATGGAAAACACAAAACCACAGAAGAAGATGAGATGCTGCCCAAGAATTCTGCTACGAAAGGAGTCTCCAACATCGGGAGACGATATTCTGTAGATTGATGATGGTCTTTGGTGTCAAAGTTACAGAATGATCCTTTAAACTTGTTTGAGTTAACATTAACCAACAAGAGGCCAGCAACTTCCTAAATCATCCTATTTTAGTCCCCTTTGTGACTGCTCTGACCAAATTCTTTCCATTGATTGACTGGCAGACATGGTTCAGTCCTGTACACCAAACCACTTGTGGAATCATTAATAACATTGATAATAATGATACTCTCCCCACAGTAAGGAGAGAAAAATCACTTTTCACAATGTCTAAGGAAATCTCTACTCATCTCTATCTCCGAGTTAGTTGTTTAGTTTTTATATTTGGTCTATTGCCAAAAAAGCCCTGCAATGGAGAAAAACACCTTTGCCTTTGTACATGTTGACTTTTAACTCATTATTATCACCACATTAGTTCGCATTGACAGAATAACTGTTTTTATGTCTTATCTTCTTATGAGAGAAAACCATAAAAACAGTTGTAAACAAACAAACAAAAAAAAAATGAAAGAGGAAAAAAAGTGTTCTTATGAGTTTCGCTTCCAGTTTAGGCAGTAGTTTTGGTTTTGGTTTCACAGTTTCACAGTTCTGTCTTTCTAAATCCTACATCGAGTTGCTATACTTATACATATACCTATACTATCCTAACACAGACAAGTAAAACATGCTAGTTTGCCATGAAGTAGTCAGTTACAATAGCTTTTCCTCCTACACTGTGTGAAACAGACTTGGCATGAGGTCATAGCAGGTGACCCACTGCTGACTCATGACGTAGCCTGACTGTAATGCTGACTGTTTGGCCTGTTTCAGGAAGGCCATAATTTTAATTTTGCCCACATGGACTCATTTGATCTCTGCATGAACAGGGGAAAGGAGAGAGCACTGGTATTTTTATACCTGCTTTTTTTAAAATTTTGCAACCATGAAGTCATTTCATATTTAAGCTCTAAATAATGAGTGGGTCTGGACAGACCGAGGGCGTGCGCTCATACTCAAAATTAATACTATATGGGGACTATTTGACAGAAACGTAAGATTCCTAAAACATGAGAACATATAAGAAGGTGGAACTACAACTGTGAATAATGTATGGAGATTTTGCAAGTTTGTGTGAGGTAGTCGGTTTGACGTATTACTTAGTTCTCACCATGCTGACAGCTGAACTACGTTCAAGACTGTGTGTTATACATCCACAAAAATGTATTTAAGGTGTAATGGAATTTCGTGAGGTAACCATAAATAGAGCAACTTTAATGTCATTGATATTAACACTGAACAGACCATGAAATCTCGATGTCCAATCTGGCCTCCTGCAGATTATACAGATTATACACATTGACATATTAGCATTAAAACACTCAATAGGATGCAAGACGTTGGTATTCTGCAGTGGTGTGTTAATGCCAGTTGTGATGAATGGAGCTATCCTGTCACAGCCTCAGCGGTGACCCCTGGCTCTTCTCTGGAGTGTGAAGTTTCACCCAACAAGGTGAAACCTGCTACTTTTCCAGGTTTGGAGTCCATGAGGCCCCTGACCATGACCTCTCACATCTCATAGTCCCAAAATTCCCACTAATCTTATTGAGCTACACATACTTCCACGAACATACAGCACACAAGATAGCTCTGACCACATAGATTAAGTTGTGATGCATGTGTTTTTTTAATATTACTATTACACAATTAAAGCTATTATCATAGATTCAGGGTAAAAGATCACCTGTCTTTATTTTCAAGGGTATATTCTTTTACAGGAATTGAACATTATTAACAACTGACTTGCATTCAAAAAGATTCTAAGCTCATTGGTAGAAAAGCACTATGTTGAGTCTTGAATAGAGTCTTAAATTCCACGAAAAGCAATTTGCTGCATTTTGTTTTGTTTTATTTGTCCACAATAATTTACCAGACTGTGATTTGGACAAATCGAGTGGTTGACAAAATGTACAAAGGAATGCGTGCCTGGGTCTGTAGTATATCTGAGGGCCAATAAGTAACTATTAATCACTAGCAGGTGGAAAAAAGTTAAATGGGAAAGGGGGTGAAGTGGTAGGGGGAAATGAAATTTGTAGACAGTTATGTAAGTGGATCAGTGACTGTAGAAGAAGTGGAATACCAGACTTTATAAGAGCCATGTCTGTTGTGAACAAAAGCAGCAGTCACAGCAGCCAGAGGGATGGTAATCTAACAGGGGTTAGGATGCCCCATATCTGATCGTTGTACTAAAGCCTATCTACCACACTGACCGGCAGCAGCCCTGTTTGACCTCATCGGTAAACATACACACACTTACAGAACCCTGACCACTGAGCGCTTCCACCACCTGTTATAATGAGTGACACATGGAATTTCAAACTACACTACTCAGGCAGATCAGCTCGAAAAACTTAAGCCTCCCACCAAACATTTACCCAAACACTTCACTATTTAAAGTGTAAATCACTCAAAAGTTGGGTAAACAAGTTTAAAAGTGGGTAAGGCATCATTGATGCCAGAGTCATATTTCTACAGCTTGTTGTTGACAGTAGCAAGGAGTCCAGTTTTCCCCCGAGACACTCTGAGCCTGTGTGTTCTGCTCTCAGTTAACATTTCTAGTTAAGAGTCATCCGGGCCTCGGGGTCTGTTCCACAGCTGGGCTGTGAACAGTAAGCACTGGGTTACATTCCTCTGTTCACCTGTTAAATAACTGTGCTATTCATCATGCTTGATAAGGCATGGCCATTAGATTCAGCTTACAGTAATCTGCCTTTTGATGAGATATTTTAGGCTGTTTTTTTTTTCCTCGACATTGGATTCCTCTGTGGCTGCCAAAGATCTGTGTTTGAAGTTGATCCGGATTCAATTATGTGTCTCAGGCAATATTGAAATGGTAGAATTTGGTGTATGCCATTGTATGTATGTATGTTTGTGTGTTGAATGTTTTTGTCGGTGTAGAAGGAGCAGAGGCCTCTCTTGGTGCCCAAATCTGTGAAATGTGTGTGTACTGTGCGCTGAGCTGTGTGAAAATTGGAGTCTGTGCAGGGATGCTTGTTTTACAAGCAGATGAGAGGTCAAATGGGACTCATAAAAACAAGCTCAAGTCTTCCTTCCCATGTACACGTGACAGGATAACAGCTGTGTGAATATTAAACTGACTTACATAAAAACTCAAGATATGAATCTTCCTCAGTCTCTCTTCATGTTTGTCTTTTCTACGTCACTTTAATAACATATCCCTTACATTTCAGTCTTCATGCTCCTGAAGTCATGGGGAGAGACAGTTGGAGTTGGGGGTCTTCAGGATTCAGTTTCTTAAAGGGGAAAGGGGAGGAGGAAGACAGGAAGGTGCTCTATATTTGATCAGTGCTATGATCAAAGTCCATAAATTCGGAGAGAGGAGTAGAGGTCACAGAGTTTCTTCCCTGACATTTATCTCCTCTAGCAGATTTTTGTTGGCAATAGATTTACAGCAGCTTTTGCTCTTTTTCAGTCTACAGTGCAGCAGAGTGGCAGTATGTTACTGGCTCTCTCTTTTTGACCTAAGTGCCGATTAAAGTGCATTCAGTGCATTGTAAAGCTGTAAAGACCATCTCAGGCTCTCTGAGAGTTGGTTTCAGAACCAAACCTATTCAGGGATACCAATGTTGAGGTGGACTATCCACCCACAAACCAGGAGAGGTTGTCTGGCTGTCATTAAAGCAGATGTTTTTGTATTTTGTGTGTTTGTGGCAAACTCGGGGGTGGCTAGCGGAAGGGGGATCGTGCACATTAGTTTTTTCTGTATAATTACTTATCTAGGCCTACAGATATTCAGACGTGTTCTGGTTCCTCTGTATAAAAACTCTCCAGTCAGAAATTGGACAATTAACAACATTTCTACAACAGATAATAGAGTAAATATTGTTCTAATGCTAGTTACTGTTTGGTATTGCTGTGTGGTAGAGGCTTGAGTAAGAGCACAACCATACATGTAACCACAGAGCCGCTCTCTGTGGTTCTACTATTGCATTAACTCATCTAATGGTTGTTCCCAGAAAATTATGATACATACCTAAAGTTTGCGCTGACCCAGACTGTAAATTGTGATTTGATTTAGACTGGTCTGTCACCAGTTGTAATTACTCAATAGCAGGAAGATCAATGATGACGGTTATGGAAAAACTTGATTGAGAAATTCTTGATGAGAAATGTGTTGAAGCACAGGCTGAGATGTGAGTAAGAGCACATCTTAAAGGTAAAAATGTATTGTAGCTTGGAAGATTGAAAACAATTTGTGTGGGGAAAGGCATCTTTCATGAAAGTTTAAAAAATAATTACTCACAGCTAACAACTGGTACAAATGCCTTAAAACATATCCTTAATGTTTGTTTTAGCAATTGGCCAGTACAACATCTGATCACCTTCCTTTTACTAGAGGTTTCATGTTGCTGAATGTATTTAATATGGCTGATATGTTTAGTTTTTAAGATCTTTCAGATGTTGCTTTCGTTGATTTTTATGCAGAATTGATTTGACATTTTGGAGGATATATCATCCTCACAGTATGACATCATCAGAGGACTTTTTGTTACTGTCATTTTGTTTTGCCTTGGAGTGACAAACACAGGTCATCATGACAACTTGCCCCCATCTTTTGTGCTGTCGGCCGACCCTTTAAAGACCTTGTAAACAGTAAAAACTTCTTCAGTGTTTGTGGTGTGGTTGTTTGTGGTTTGACTGACAAATTATAGTCACCTAGGAGAGGTATGATGTTTTTCATGTTGTTATCGCAACAAATAGCAGTGACAAACCAGAGGAATTGTAGTGAAAGAACTATACAGTCACAGGACTTCATTAAGTCTACATTCCTTCTTTACATTACACAAACTTACATAGAGACCACAGAAAATATCACCTACCATGTTCCTACCATCACTGACGATGACCAAGCCTGAATGGAGCCCCTGCAGAGAGTGAAATACAGCACACCCTTTCATTCTGCTGTGACTGGTGCATCGGCCATCAGCAGTCTTGCTTTAAACAAACCACAAATCCTAGATTTATATGTGCTGACATAGGTGAATTCTGCACTTGGAGTGTTTGAGATTATTATATGGTCTAATTTTGTGTGTGTGTGTTTACATAGCCAATAAGTAGCCACAGCCATCTGTCTTCTACTTGCCAGGTGCTGCCAACCCAAAGCTGTCTATTTAGATCCTGACTTATCCAAGCTATTTCTGTTCCGGCCTAACGGGGCTTTTTAAGTGGCCTGTGAGTTCTGGCATGTGGAATTTATTAAGTAAGGCCTGGTATATTTAGTTTTTTTATGTGTCACCATGTAGTATGTGCTGTGGCTGTGCCATCTTCTACTATTTTACTTCTATTTTATTATACCTGTACCTGCTGTCACAGAGGTTTTCATGGTGAGAGTGGGAGTCAGTTGGCTGGATCCCAAGGGTTGGCTGTAGTGCTTTTGATGGTCGGTAGACTGTGGCCTGGACTTGTATAGAAACAGAACAAGCTAGTTTGCTTTTTGTTTTGGAGACAGGTTGCACAAAGAAATGGCTGGAAAATACACAACCATGATTCTGCTTGTTGGTAGCCTGCAAAACATGTCACAATATGGGAAGTTCACCTGCTTCCAGATTTGAGCACTTTAGAGCTGCAGTGAGACTGAGTAGGATTTATCCTTGCTGTAACAAGGAAGAAAACATATAAACAATCCAACAACCCTCTGTAATTATAATGAATGAACTCAGTGTGGGCAGATCTGAAGCAGAGATTTTTGTCTTTTAAATGTGTCTTAAATGTATTTCTTTCTGCTCTTCTGTGTTGTGTGGAATTTGGCATCTCTGGAGTGCTCCCTCCCTCTCAAGCCTCCCCTCAGTCTGAGCATTGTGTGATATGTCTGTGTGACTCACAGTGGCCGTCCTGGTGTGAGATTGTCAGTGGCTCAGTGTGTGTCATACTGTCAGAAGGAGAAGTTCAATGAAAATCGTTAGTAACTTTGGTTTAACGAACTGGAAGTAGCACAGCAGGTCAGGTAAGTTACTGATTGAACACCATCTTGTTACAGCGATTTTGGTTGCATACTTATGTTAAATTCAATCTTTTCTTGTGAATCTTTTGCATTTAATCTTTACAGTCTAACCATACATTACTGTTTCCAGGGAGATTATCAGAGTCAGACCACACTCAGTCTGAATGAACGATTAGTGGTTGACATGTCATTGAACCATGAACAACTTTTGTTTTGAACTCAGGAAGAATGAGCATTTCTCTCTAAAACCACAGGTGACTGACTGTGTTTCATTTATATTTGAATGAATAAATGAAGGTAGTGTCTGTTCTAGTGAACAAAAACTTGATTTGTTTGCTTTTTCCCTCCTGATCTCAGTTATTTCTGACAAAACTGACTACAATTAGACTGGAAATGTGGGTGTGCATGTGGGGGCATGCCTATAAGTGCTGAGATGTGGGCATTTGTACTTCAGCTGCTGCATACGTCTGTCAAAGAGTCTTTCTCTCCCACAGTGTATTCAGTCTAACAATTCAAGAACACTTCAGTTTGATGGTACAATATAATATTAGTACACTGTACAGGTGTTCGGTAGAGGGATGGAATTTTATATTAATCTTAATTGATTGATTGACACCAATCTAAAGATGGTGTATGGGCCATTTGCTAACTTGGCAGACTACCAGGGAGGTCTCCTCTCTATAAAAGCATCAGTGGACAATGTCTCTTCTGGACAGCTAGTCTACCATCCCCCTTGGTTAAAATTCCTTCATTGCTTCCGGTCAGCAATTGTCATCTGCAGCTGTCTAATGTTCAGAATATTCCAGCAAACTCTGACCTATGCTCTTATGCTCTAACTAACATGTCTCCATCATCAGATGGCCTGTGCTGCTTTTTTAATAAATGTATCATCTTTAATCACATTTGTGTTTGCAAACTCCTTAAATACTCTGCACAATACTTATGCTAAGATCAGTCTGAAATCTTTTCAGTCCAGATGACAACACTCAAGCTAATGGCAAACAATTTACCAGCAATGATATAACTGAACTTGTTTAAAGAACAAGTAAGTAATATTTAAAACCCTTTTCCCCAACATTAAAATCTTTACCAATAGTTAAGCCAATCAATCAAATTTTGTAGCACATTTTGTACAGATTAATGATAAAAATGCACGCAGAAATAAGAAAAATACATTCATGTTTTAGTCAAAGTTCACATATAAAAGAACACTGTGGTGACAATAAAGGTTTTGTAGTTTTAGAGAGGTTGCACTTTTAGACTGTTCATTGCACCTTTCAGAGCTTCCTTCAATGTTAGTTTCAGTCAGCATTCGTGGGAAAGAGGAAACCCACTCTGGTTTCCATCTTGTGCTTGCTTGAATGGAGATTTTTGTGTCATGGATAATACAACCAACATTGTTTGCTGTAGTTTCAGTTGACCTCCATTGCAGTTTGTAATTAGACATAAAGACAGCCTTGATGCTGGTCTTCTTGTCCAGTTGCACTTTACTTGACTTCTGTGGTCCACAGGCTTGAAACAGAACACCTATAGCATAGCTTGTATACCCTGAGTATACCCTCACCTTAAATTCCATATTGATTGTCAGCTGGCCCACTGATTGTTGGCTCTGTGTGTGTTTGCAAGCCTGTCACTCCTACATCTTGTCGGGGTCATTTTTGTGATTGAACCCTTCTTTCTTTTTCTCTTCCCTCTGTGCTCTGGCCTCCACTCGCTTGGGTTTGTGGTGAAACTGAGCCTTGCTTTAAAAAATTTTCCATCAACAGCAGCAAATAACAACAGGGTCAGACAAGGAGAGTGTGGCCCTTAGCATGCAGTATGTAGGCCAGGGCAATGGGCTCTGGTTTGGCCTGTCCCGTGGTATGTTTTTTTCTCAGTATGTGAATGTAGGGAGCACCATTAAACCATTAAAGATTCTCTTCTCGTGGATCCCTGAGGTGTCATGTGACCTCAGTTTTCTTTACTGATGTCTATGATTGTTTTCTCACATGCAATTTTCATTCAGAGAGCTGCAGACAGGCTGGTTGACAGTGATGGTGTGATGTTTAATCATCATGTTGGCTGAGCGCCACAGGGCAGCAGATGAAAGAGTTGAGGCATTACTCATGAACCTTTTCCCTCTCAGCAATTCAGCATGCACGTTCTGTAAAGTTGGATTTTAAAATGGTATTGTTTTAAGAGGAAATGGGTGGTAGAGCTACATTCTGCCAAGAAATTTCTACCTTCATTGAGTTTTCTGAGAACACCAAGTTGTGGCTTTTTCAAACACACCCTGCTTCCCCTACAAATTACAGTATTGATGGTTGAATTCTTTTAGTGCCTCCTGGATGGCATGTGACTCAACAAAGTCCCCATCCCCCCCTCTCCCCCTCCCACCACTAGAGAAAGCATGCTGTTTAGGCCCATCACCATGTTCAGCACATTCCACAGAAATAGAGAGGGGATTAAATAAACATTACCGTCTGTCTCTAAATGAGTTTACTCAGTAATTACATATAATGATAGATCATTAACTTTGATTAATAAGAGTTTTTTTTATTGTTGAGCTTGTTGGGAATGGTTTGTGCTTATGATCAGTCAACCCTCAGAAAAGCAAGCTGATGAGTCTTGTCCTGATCTGTGTGTTTCCATTCATTTTCTACTACTGTGCAGAGGGGCTGTCTTTTAAAATCAGCCTGATGTACCCATTTGACATTAGATCCTTAATTGAATTTAACTCTGGTTTTGTTTTGTTTTTTGTTTCTTTTGTTTTAGTGTACACATGTTGCTGCATTAAAAAATCCCACGTTATCTTTTTTGGGGATTTAGTCACAGGCCACCCTGTGGAAAACATATCCCCCAAGTGTTTGCTGGCCTCTATTCACTATAGTTACACACATGCATGTACAAAAAACACACAGTTACAGTATCTTCTAAACCATTAGTTTAATGATGTCATGTGTCGAATTAGGTCATTTCTTGTTTGTGTTTAATTTACTGCATACAGAAATGTCCTAATCAAAGAGATTTGTATTGCGTGGCCCAGCTCAATCTTAACACGTGGCTACAAAGTCCATAGTGAGCAAATTTTGACTAATATCTTGAGTGACCTAATAAGAACTATTGAGATTTAACCAACAAAAGAAACCTGTGTCCAAAGCAAATCCCCAGCAGACAAAGCACCCAAGCAAGATGTTTTCCCTTTTCTCAGCCTGGTTAAAATCTGACAAAAATGGATCTCAAACCCCCATCAACATATTGGTTTGGTCAAACAATCAACTTGCTAATTTCTGTTAGGTTTATACTAAAGAAATAAGCCTGCATCATTTAACAAAGTCAGGTCACACAGGATCCATCTGTTGTCCCAGCTTTTCTCTCTCTGGATCATATGTTTGATGCACTTGTAGCTGCTGTAGTGTCTTGAATTCAGTGCAGATGACTGTTTGCCTCCAGTTCCTCGTGGGGTGACACACATCAGTGATAGGGTGTCACTACTCGTTCTATGAACGCGGATTCAGTGGTCTAATCTCACAGTCTGTTTCCTATGATTTAACACACCAGCATCTGGCTGCCCTGAGGAACTGTCTATTGTTCAGATGGAGGTGGTGTTAAAACAAGGACACAGAAAGCAGAAACACAGAGACAAGGCTCTGCACTGCTCCACCTGTCACTGCCACTGATGATTTGCCCAGTGTGATCCACCTCACCGATGACAGAGCGTATACATTTTTCCCGTCTGATCCCGTCTGACTCACATTCATTCACCTCCTGTTTTTGTACTTCTCATTCATTCACTTTCTCTGTCTCAGCCTCTGCTCCCACACCCGCTCTGTCAGATGTAAATTCTCGACTATGAATTGTTGTCTGGATATTTTGGCTGATGGATCGCTTTCTGGTATAGGAGTCAGCCTGCTGTTTGACTGACACACCAACATGTGTAAAATCAAGTTCTTGCTATGCAGCAGGATGTCTGGAATTTTTATACAGCTCTTCAGAATAGCTGGAATACCTTAGCTCTGGGTTCTGGGCAGATACAACAGCTGTTCTTCTGGCTTTTGTGAAATTCTTTTTGTGTCAATGTCCCTCTTTGTGTCAATGTAGAGGATGAGAAGTGAACAAGACATGTATGCCCTTTCTTTTATTATTGTTTTGATAGACAGTGTGTAGTTGCTGGAATGTGGTTCATCTTCATATAATCTGTCACACGGCACTTTTAAAAGAAGATTATTAGTACTGATAAAAGCTACAGATAATCGCATATGAGGCTCGCATTAACTGTGTATGTGTAAGTGCGTGTGTGTGTGTGTGTGTGTGCATGCACCCGTGTGGGTGTGTGCATGTTTTTGTGACCTCAGTTGTTTGATCCTGCATGTGATGTGGTAACATGGTGCTGGGGGGTCTGCTTTAATCATAACCCTGTGAAGAGAGATGAGACAGATGAAGCTAGCTGTGCTGTAGACCCTCTCTTCCCTCTTGGGTCTCAGACCAGGGAAAAAAGCCAATGTTAGCAGACCCCAGGGAAGTTGCACAGAGCCCAGGCGCCTGCCTGGGCACACACAGGACTCTGATTGTAAGGAGGGGAAGGGTGGATCTGCTTCCCGTAACACAGTGTCTCATCAGCACCTCAGGGTGACTGGAAACTCAGACATGCCCAGAGGATGTGTGTGAGTGTGTGAATGAGCAGTTATTGATGTGAGTCCATCAAATCTGGCAAAGTTGCATGTATGTTCAATAGATCCCCTTGCCTGTTGTCTATAATGTAATGTTTTATTCAAGAATATTTATTCATCCTACCAGACATAGTCTTCCTATCCGATTGGTATAATTGTATAGTTTGCTTTTAAAGCTGCAACATATCAGTGTGAATTCAATTGAATGCATAAATGTACATTTAAGACAGTTCCCAAACATAACCTGCCTAAGTACGCTAGGAAATTGGTACAACAAAACCCCTTTAAAACACATGATATATGTGTTTTATACGTTTTATATTATGTTTAATCCAAATAACACCTTGTTGTACACAGTCTATCACTTAGCATTATGCTTAAGTTCATCAACCCTGCTTTGGTTTCCCTGTGAATTCAGGTGTTCTGAATGAAAGCCAACTAAGTTGTGTTTCACCCCCTCTACTAGGTGGTTCTGTGAAGGCCGTGAGCTGCACAACTCTCCTGACATACAGATTTGGAGGGATGGTGACCTGCACACGCTGGTAATTGCAGAAGCCTTTGAAGACGACACAGGACGTTACACCTGTGTGGCCTCCAACAGTCTTGGGGCTGACAACACTTCTGCTGAGGTTTACATTGAAGGTAGGACATGAAATGTGTAATTGTCACATCAGTAAATTATCACTCATCATATATATTTTTAGACAGTATACTATACCATTACTCTCTATATTTCAGTTACTTTAAATCTCCATGGAGGTTATTCTGCTGAAATATTTTACAGTTCAAGTTGAGATGTAAACTGTACTGTGGGGTATTGATACAGTTTCTAGACAGCATAATTATACCAAAAGGACAAGTATGAGTGTGGGAGATACTGTAACAATCATTACCTTCATGTTCGCCCCATTGCAGGAGCTTCATCATCAGATTCGGAAGGAGAAGGAGCAGCCTCAAAGTCCAGATCAGGAACCATGCCTCAGTATGTGTGTTTCTGAATGACCTTGTGTGACCCCATGACCCAATGAACCTCTGAACAGGTTAAGTGAGGCCAGGAGCAGCTAATCAGCCCTGCTGCCTGCTCCTATGTAACTAGGCCCTAAAGATCCTCAAAGAGCCATAACTCTGACCCAGTACACAGGCCAGATTATAAACACTAAGAGGTGCACATTAGAAACACATTAGACGCATATGTTTTTTTCTTTATAGGATTGACTAAAATGTGGTCAGAAATGATCTGTCAACATATTTATTAAATGATTAAACATGCCTATTCTTTTTATATTATTAAATAATTTCTTTTTGAGGGTTGTGCATTCAATCTAAAACACTGCATGCTTTGTATTTCTCTAAATGGTTTTGATTATTATCTGTTGTATAATTTTGCCTCCATCTGGACTACATCCTGATCCTTTTTCTGTTTATACACTGAAGCCAAGATCGCTGATATCATCATTGCTGCAGAGACCATTTTCTGTGATTCAAGTATCATTTTAAAAGCATGTAGGGCTGGGAATTGCCTCTTTTTTGTTTGTGTGCTGATTTATGTGTTGTTTACTTTAGAATACAGAAGAAGACTACATCAATGTCCCTGACAATACGCTCATCATCACCCAAAACCACTGAGGTTCTTCCTCGTCGCTCTACTCTGGTCCAGTCCCTGTCTCAGCCACCACAGCGGGTAGGCCACCTTAAACAAAAAGGATAATAAAGCCAGCCATGTTTATACATATGGTCAGAAATGTCAAAAAATGTACTTCAAGTGTTCGGAGTTAAGTTTGTGTTGCCTTCTAGATGCAGAGCCCGGTGTCTTCACTGTGTGGTGGAGAGGTGTCAGGTCCTCCTGTATTCACTAAGGTAAGTCTGCACACACAGCATGGGCCACTAAATAATACACTATATAGTAAAAAGTAAGTGAACACCCAAATGTAATTTCATTTTATTTATTAGATTTTTTTTAAGCGGTGATTAATGTGCCGCTATTTTAACCGCAGTCTCCACTCTCATGGTTACGCTCTACTAAAGATTTTATTACCAGGTCGTGTGTGTTCGCTTCAGTTCGGCCAAACAATCATTAATGACATTGAACACTGATGTTAGAATATAAGACCTGACTTGCAGGTGAAATGACAGCGGAGTAAAAGAGGCCTTCTCCACACTGGTAAAATTAAAACCACACCATGGTCTGAAACACTGTACATGCTGTAGTAGTAAGATTTTCCCTCACTTGTTCAAAGCGACCCTAGCCACAGATGCACACATACATACAAAGAACTTGTTGCAGTGATGTGGCTTTCAACAGTGGGGGTGATATTAAGCCCTAGTGAGAGCTGCTCCTCCAGCTCCAGAACACCCTTTTTTTTCTCTCCGACTCTTCAACACTCCTCCAACAGCTCCCAACTCCCTCTCCTTCAGGCTGTGGGTCTTGCGATGGCGGGACTGAGCCGGGCTGAGGCAAAGCTTCAAACCGCCCTGCCAAACCCACAGGGGTCAGGTCACTCTCATTCAGCCACTCAGGCTCTAAATAATTTTCCACTTCATTCCTAGATATTTGTTTTCCTTCACCCCTCATATCCACCCACCTTCTTTTAAAAAGTGAATCATGTCAATAAGAGGATGTTCGCCTCTAGTGAAGTCAGCACAGTGATGTCACCCATGCAACACACCCACACATACTCTGTCAGACCCATGATGTAGATTTCACCCTTGATCTTCCCAAAATACACCCATGCCAGAATCACACAGTCAGAGAGAGTGAAAGAAACCTTGTAGACACATTTATTTACACCGACACTGAGTGCCTCTTGTTGATGGATACTACAGTCTATGCCACTTTGGCCCTGTTAGCTAGAAGAGTGGAAAACAACACAGTGTTGACAGTTGACTCTTCATCAGCCTTTACGTGGATGTTTTTTAGACTGAACAGGGACAGAAGTTGAGTTGTCAGTAAAGAAGAGGTCCTGCAATGTTGAGGTTAAGAGCACCTAAAGGTAGTGGATCATCGCCTCACATATATTTGCATTTAGTTACCATTTTCACACATTTATAAGTGAGTAAGTGATCATTTTCAGCATCCACCAAACAATGTTGTCAATTGTTGTTTTAGAAAAATTCTCAGTTTTTTCATTCTGTTATTAAAATCTCATTGCCAGCTTTAGCTACTGTAGCTTAAACCTAATTCTTGATTAAGTAAATGGTTATTGACACACTGTATTTCCACAGAATCTATGAGTGAATTGTATCCCCCAGGTATCAAGTTGTCGGTGAAGATGAATTGTGTTTGACAACCTGTCAAATATAACTACTTTTTCACATTTAAGAAGTGTTTTAATCTTGACAGGAAACCTGTCAGCACCAGGTTACAGATATTTGGACCAAATACAGACTCTCATTTTAGGCTAAAGTTGAAACAAATGGACAGACTGAACAGTCAGATTTATGCCTTATGTGATGCCCAAAACCAGACTGATCCAGTAAAATGTCAGTGAATGTCAAATTCTTGGAGGAAGTGTTTTTTGTACTCTAACAACTTTTAACTTGTATCTGCACTGTTTTGAAGAATTGTGTAAGCCAAAGGAAAAACAATAAAATAGGTTACAGGACTAAAGAGATGTCATAAGAAAGACAAACATCTGTTTCTTTTATTATCTTTTTCATTTTTAAATGTCCGTACATTTGGGAGCAATTTGGAAGACAAAAAAAATAAAATAAAATACTTCAACCTGCAACCTAATGTCCTGTGGTAGGAGCTGGGAGTCCTCCTGCCTCTCAGTTCCTCAAATGGTGTTCCATTATATGTAGAATGTTCAATTGACCCCCCCCCCCCCCCCCCCCCCACCTGGCACACAATTTTATCTATGTCCATCTGTCTCCTCAGAAGTGGATTTTACCCTTTCATTATAACTCTCTTGTCATTTCCTCATCATTCATCACATACTCACTCCTTTTTCTCATTACCTCTCACTTCCTCTCTTATTATGTCTCTTACAATGTCCTTTTATTCTCCTTCAACTGTGCAGCTCTTGCAGGACGCCCAGGCATCTGAGGGCCAGGTGGTGGTTCTGGAGTGCAGGGTCCGTGGAAGCCCTCCTGTGCAGGTCCGATGGTACCGCCAAGGAGAAGAGATCCTGGATTCCCCTGATTTTCGCATCCTTCAGAAAAGTGAGATATCCTTCTCAGTGATCATAAAAGATCACTGAATTGTTTCAATTTTTAGCACTACACATAAAACTCGCATGCCTTTAACTAAAATATCTTTTGCTTTTCTTCTCTTCACCTGTGCCTGTAATTTACTGTGAATCAGAGCCTCGATCTGCAGCTGAGCCAGGTATTTCTCCTCAGTTCTTCCCAGTTCTATTATAGTATGACCTAACACTGCTTTCATGTTCCCTAACACAGTCAGCAGTTAACACCAGTTATGTACTGTTTGGTCTTGAGACTCAGATTAAGCCTCATGATTTTGTTATCAGCTGCAGCCTTTTCGTTGGTTGTGTCTCACATCAACAAGGGTCAGGGGGAGTCCCCGGTAAAGTCTGAGAAACCACCCGCAAGGTCCAACATACATATCCACACAGAAAAAGAGTGACACACTAATGACACGTTAATATATTTCAGAGATTTCTCACGTGTAGGAGTCAGTGGTCATGTCAGGCATTACTTTCAGCCTGTGAGTCACTCACACATCCCTGAACATCTGTGCTTCACTGTTTATCTGTTTCTGTCTGTCTGTTTTTCATAAATTGTTACATCCATGCTTGCTTGTCCTCTGTCTTCCTGCTGGTCTCTGCGTGTCTGAGACGAGTGACTCACCATTCTACGTAAAATAATCATCATTGCTCCACTACGCACGTCTCCTTGTCTATTAACATATCTATTAAATCTTATTACAATAAAATAGTGTGTCACTGCAATTCTCATTTAATTCCACTCATCATCACGGCTTACATCAGACCACAAATGTAACTTTTAGGATGATAAGTTATTGGGTCACTGACTATGCACTGATAGGCGTTGTGTTCTTTTAGAGGAGATCTGCACCTTGGTGATAGCTGAGGCCTTTCCAGAGGATGGCGGTTTGTTCTGCTGCATTGCGTCCAACCCTCATGGCTCCATAAACAGCACAGCCCATCTTACTGTCACTGCAGGTATGTTTAGGAATGTTGTTCAATAAAAATATTTTTTCCAGCCACAAGGAAAACTTTCTAATTTTGTCCCAAAGTACAATTGGAGTTATGATTTGCACCTAGAATAATTTTCAATAAACAAGAAAAACTTTATATAACACAAAAACATTTGCTTGAAAATACTCTGATCAAAGTTCAGTTTTTACCAAATGTAAGCAAGATTGTATCACTAAGCATATTAGCTTGCCTAAATGCCTACATGCCTCCATTGTAAGACATTGTTTTCAAAAGATGGATATCATATCTTCTCATTTGTAATTCTTGTCCTGAAGTAATCTGTCAAATAAACCAGGGTTTGGTCATTGACCTCTGATAGTCAAGCAGTTTCCCGGAGTTCCTGTAGTTTAGGGTCAGTACATTATGTCTCAACAAGATGAGACATAAGATGAGACATTTTGTCTATTTTGTTATTGTGAGGTTAGTATGGCAACAAGGATTGAGGTGTGAGCTGATTTCTCTGTGTAATCTTGCAAACAGAAATGCAAATTTAAAGTACATAACAGACTGAATAAACAGTATCAGCCAGATTACATGAACCCAGCTGTTGCATTATAGGAGATCAGCTGTGAAACAGCTGTGTGTGTGTGTGTGTGTGTGTGTGTGCATGGGAGGGGGGGTAGGTAAAATGAGGACATTTTGTCCCAACAAGTTTAAATTCCTATTTGAGGGTTAAAACTCGGTTTTAGAGTTAAGGATAGAATTGGGTTTGGGTTGAGTTAGGGTTAGGGGCTATGGAAAATATTATGGCAATTAAAGTCCTAACAAGAATCGAAATACTTACCTCAGTGTATGTGCTCGTGTGTGTGTTTGTGTGTCATCCACTGAGGTATGTTGTGGTTAGAAGAAAAACTAAACATTAAAGTCCATTTTTATCCACTTTCCTCTTGTTTGTTTCCCTCAGCTGCGGAGGACTCATCTAGTAACGGCATGTCTGGTGATCGCTCAGGAGACCTTGAGGATGCAGCATCCTTTCCCCCTCCTCCCCCACCCACCGAGATCAGCCTCCTGGAGCTGCCACCCAAGACGCTGCCTCAGCCTGGGTCTGAGCCGTTCCATATCAAGGAGATGGAGATCTGGCCCAGTGTGTCAGCTCTGCCTGCGGTGCAGATGGGCTCAGAGGTGGAGGAGAAGGCAAAAAGTCCTATACAGAATGGCCAGTCCCCAGCTCCATCCTCACCTCCAAGGCCACCTAGAGAGACCACTCCAACATCACCACCCCCACCTCCACCTCCACCTCTGCCACAGTCTGACCTTACAGCTGATGCTCAGGTCACACCCCAAATTCCAGCTCAGTTGGCTCCAGAATCGCCTCCAACCCCAGGCAAGCTGTCTCCATCACCTGAAAAGGAAGGCCCCCCGCTGCCAACCAAGCCAAAACCAAAGCTGTGAGTACAGGTACCCTGTGGATAGACTAGTCACTAGGTAGGGCTGGTGAAAAGGAGACAGACCGGGTGGACTGTCTGAGGCCTGGTGGAAAGCATAGTCTTGTGTCTCAGCTTTATGAAAGGGTTAATGGGGGAATCCCAGGCCCTGTTAGAACAAAAGCATTCCCCAGCCTTTATGCTGGTGTCAGTGTGACATTGTGTGTGCCAGGGCAAGCCTGCCAGCTGCTGTGCGTCTGTGACTATAAACAGAGCTGTAGCTTTTGCTGGATGGCTCCCATTGTTTTTTGTTTTTTTTTGTTTGCTTTTTTCAAAGCCCCTGTCTGTGATAGGGATCAGCTTGGATGTCACTGTTATTAGAGGAGAATTGGGCATTAAATGGCTTTATTTCCACTGGTAAAGTGTTTTGAGATCTCCCCCTCGTGCATGAAACTGATGATTCTTTTGACAAAGTTTTTCTTTTTCCTTCCCATAGAGAGCATACAGTACAAGATTAGAATAATAAAGGCAGGTTTGTCTTTGGTTTGCAATAGTGGGTGGTTGGTTTGTTTATGTTGGTTGAATTAGTGTGTGAAATATGGTGTAAGCCTATGGTCCCCAAAGTTTGCAGTGTGAAAGCTTTTATCCCCTGACCTTCCATTTATAGTTAACATCAGGTCAAATGTTCAGTTTCTGTTTCAAGACTCCACGTCACAGAGCTGCTAGAACACATAGGTGAAAGCTGTGTTTTTTTATCTGTTGACTTTGCAGAGGTCACACAACTGTTGCTCTGAGTATGGTTAACAGTGTTTTTGTGTATTAAGGCAGCGCGCGCGTACAGTAGGATAGAGTTTGGATAATCGTACAGTAAAGATTGATTCTTGCAGTGCACTGTTCATTTACTGCATGCACATCTAGATTTGGTGCTCATTTGTGTTATTGTATATCTGTTTAAATGAATGTTTGTTAACCCTGTGAACATATAGGCAGAAATGTTTGGCTGTGTTGGTGGCCTTATCATTAATCCTTAATAAGTAACCTATGACAGATACGATCATTATCTTGGGGTAATAACAAAGATGAAAGTGATAAGTAACACTTTGCACAATAGCTTGAAGTACGAGGATTCCTTGGTTTTTATTTCTTGCTTACGTTGGGAGTTATCCAAATCCAAGGGAGACAGTAAAGCTGCTTCTCTTAGAGTTTTTCCACTTTAAAAAACGTGAGTACACTGCTTAATAGAATGAGTTTCCAACTGTGAAGCAATTAGAACGCATAAAGCCTGCCTCCCCAGCCTTCTCCTCTTTAAATTCTATAATTACACAGTAAAAACAGCAGCCCTGCCATTAACCAAAGGTCACGTTGCAGCTAGACTGCACTCTGTTTCCTCAGGTAAAGTGTATGAACATAAAGCTGACCACTCTCAACCTAAGGCCCCTGGCTTATCACTGAGTCCATCATGTCCTGTTTGTGCGTTAACACATCCCACACAGACTAATGTGTTCTTTCATCTCTGTGAGCCACATGCTGCTGTGAAACATCAACAGAACACTGTAAAGTCTGCAACCTTTGAAACGTAGTCCTACTTTGTTACTTTCATTGCACTTTTCATTTTACACAAGTTGTTTTTATGAAGCACCACAATGTTCAAACAAACCATTTGTTGAATTGCTATAAATTCAGGAGACAGAGTGGAGACTATCATCCCATTGTCTTGTGTTTGTAAAATAAGACAATATTGTGAAATTGAAATAGCTTAATTGTTTTACTGCATCTGCATAAAGGCAGAGTGGGATCAGTTTTATTATTTGAGTATGTTTTTTTCTTATGTCCTCCAGCTTATGTAGTGTACTTAAGCTTTTATGCTCCTAAAATAAATGTGAATCATATACCGATATGCCCAAATACTATTTCGGTATACTATACGGTTTTCACAGCAAGCTGCAGCAAATAAAATTACAACTGTGACAATGTTGTTCATGTTTACAAACCTGAAATAATTTGTCGTGATTCAATAGAATAACACATTGGAAGACTGAGTAGGAGACGAATTTAGCTTTAATAACACTGAGCTCATCAAATGGAGGAAGTCGCTGTGTGATTTGGCAGGCAGGGGAGACTGTAGGAGACCTGAGCTGTAAAAACAGACCTGATGTTTTTCTGCGCCGACAGACTAGAGAGAAGAGGGTTGTTGGGCATTTAGATTCTTCACCTCATATTGAAGCCAGACGTCATGAATCGAAGGAAATTCATCGGGGAGCAGCCCAGTTGGCCACTTGGATGCTAACTGGGGTTCAAGTTTGGAGAGAAATCCGATTCTTCTAACACTTCCTATTATATTGATGGATTGCAAATTGGCAGCACAAAGTCCCTGTGTTACCCACTGGAATTTCACATCACTTTTGATATAGTTAAACACATAGAAGCAAAAAAAAGAATTTCATTACTTGCTTTAGTTAGGACCTTTGATGAATGTGGTTTTAGACGACTGACACAAGTAAAATAACTACTACTATAACGACTAAGCATACAGGGCTAAAACATTTTGCTAAAATGACTTATTGCTT
The DNA here is from genome assembly GCF_033026475.1 of Channa argus. NCBI lineage: Eukaryota > Metazoa > Chordata > Actinopteri > Anabantiformes > Channidae > Channa > Channa argus. Next base: position 4,694,040 of record NC_090204.1, on the reverse strand, counting down.
TAGGCACAAGTGTTATGTAATGCAACTCAAAATCCCTTTCGCATTGGAGCTCGTCTGCAAGATAACTGATCTTCCTGCAGAGGAGTTTAAATAAAAAAGACATCAAAAGATTGAGATTTACTGTATAGCAATGAAACACACTATGAGATGATCTCAGCATGAGGTCATTGCCATTTTGGACAGAGTTATGGTCTCTCCTTGTCCAATAGTACAACTCCCTGTGTTCAGGGCTCCGCAGGGTTTGACTGTACACACGTGATCAATCCGTAAAGTCGTATGATGATAGACTAATAACACCTGGAGCTTCTACATCTGTGTGTGTTTGTGTGTGTGAGAACCCATGCACAAACCTATTTTTGTCAGTGTGTGTTGATGCATGACGTGCCAGTGCTGTCATTGTCCAGTGCCACTTTCTTCTCATTTAAAAAACATTTATTTTTGCCTTGTGTAAAATTTTGCAATGACATTTTGTTTCTCTTGTTCATTCTAGCATTATGACAAATTCAAAATAAATGCAACATGCATGTTGCTAATTTAATAAGTCGCCTATACAACCTACCACCTGGTTGTGGAAAACATGCAGTATTCAGACTTGATATCCACTTTATTGCACCAATTATTGTATGTGTATTTAAAGATAAGACCAGGCTACAAGACAGAGGAGGAGACACTCAAATGTGTCAGTGCAACACGTCGAAGGTGTGACCGCCATAATATTGACCGTGATAATAGGGGCAAAGCATTTTATTATAGGTTGAAATAATGTCTGTGTGGGCGTCACACACCAAGCACAAGTAGCAGAGGCAACAATTATCCCTGAACCATTCCAAAGCTTAATGTCTCTTTCATAAGACCAGGAATCAACTTTGACAGTCAAAATTGTTCACTTGCACGGATTTCATTCCACAGTGCTTTTTATGTATGAGCTAAACTCCCAACAGCAACATGTCTGTGGATTTTTTTAATGCAGCTCTAGAGTGTGTTCGTTTTTAGTCAGTATGGCAGGATTAGAGATGATGAAAAACAGGCACACATCAACACTTAACACGACCTCAATTTAGCCTTTTTTTTTCTCACTACACTGATTTCTTGTGTTTGCAAGAATGGTTTTTGCTTAATAATGACTGATTGGCTGGGAACTTGGAAGCATAAAACCATTTGATTAAAAAAAAAGGCACAAAGAAATTGTGCATGTGAAAGTAAGCAGACCAAACCCCTACTATTCATACTGTACAGTAAGCAGTACCTGCACATTATCATAAAAAGGTTTTGGTTAAGATTTTAGGTGCTGCCCTTAATATTACTCGGACATCTGTCGAACATAAATAAAATAAAATAACAATAACAAATTCATGTTCAATACAGCATTCCACTGCTTGGAAATATTAATTTAGGCAACACATATATATAAAACGTAGATCTTTTTTTTTTACTTAACGTAAATTCAATTATTGATCAACCCCAACTCACACAATTACACAGTGTGTAATTAACTCTGTTTGTCCCAACTCTGCATACTTATAAACAGTACTACCGTAGTAGTATATAAAGGTGAGGCCTAATCTACTTTACTGGGGTTTGTATTGTACAGGCATGTATACCTTTCAGTCCATGTCCGCTGACAAACACTGCCATAGCACTGGGATAAAATGATTTCTGCAGTAGCTCCAAACCTCTTTAACCTCAGTGAGGGTGTTGTCAGGGGGAACAGGATACAAACTGAAGGCAACAAACTCCTCTTTGCCAGCAGCCATCATTAGTCTCCCACTGTCACACAACTTCAACTTGGGTTTTCAGTGAGTAGCTGCAGGTGATTGGCTGTTACTGTCTGTACCTCTGTGTTTTCTATCAGGTGTGATTTTTTTTTTTCTGGCTCACACTATATTAAATCTTAAACTATTTGTATGTTCTCTTTGTGTTGCATTGCTAAGCAAGGAGCTCTGACTCCAGCAGTTTGTCGCATATCTGCGCTGTGACTCAGAGCTTCCTCTCAGCAATGTGTTTATGTTTATGAGGTGCAAGTCATGAACTCTCTAATGAAGTATTAACAATCACTTTCTTGTTGAGGTGTTGCTTGCGGTTTTATGGAACACAGGAAAAATGCATGTTAAATAGCCACATATGGTGCTGGCAAAACACTGAAAACTATGCTTGTGGTTCATCATCATCAAACATCTAATTAAAAATGGAACGAAAGCACAGACTGCGGATAAGCTCCTTAATTTGTACTTTTGCTTCAGTGAATGCAGCCCATGGGGTTTTTTACTGACAGCAAATGGAAAAAGCCAAACTCAGAAAGTTTGTTGTCATCAGGGAGAGAAGCAAATTGTGCAACAAAATTAAAAGCAAAATGAAGTCACTGGAGACAATGGAGCAGGAAAGCAGATAATTTCACATCAACCTCTAGAGGCAGAGATGGGCAGTCCTTAAAAGGATATGGGAGAAACAGGATTGGCTGACACATGAGATAGAATAACCACTGGATTGGTTGGCTAGGCCAGAATGACCTGCATGGAATGGAGAAACTTTCCAAATAAGGACGAGAGTTGTCGGAGTTGACCTTCATAACAAGGAGAGGGGGGTGGAAGAAAGAGGGTGCGGAGGGGGAGAGAGAGAAAGCGGTGAAAAGACACATAGAGGGATGAAGGGAGCGAGAAACCAGGGTGTATGCTTAGGAGTTGACAACATGGAAACTAATAAGGCTTCAGTGATCCCCTCATAGAAAGCAGACTGTATTTCCTAAGAAAGAACAGCCTGGTATGTTAAACACAGATAAATACACATTACCCTACACACACACACACTCAGAGGATCACATTGTTTCCAGATGAGGTCAATCAACCTCTGATTGGTTTCTGACCCCAGCCGTTGGTGCGAGTGGTGTGTGTGTGACTGTCGTGTTCGGTGTAGAAGTTATCTCCTTTTAGATACAATCCCAGTCAGACCAACACACAACTTCCATTTGTGGATGTTAATTAGAGGGTGTAACAATGTACACACTCTTGTCTCATGACAGCGCTTTTACCAAGACCTGACTTTGAGCAGAGGAGAACGACTCTGACTGGCTCTTTAAATAAGTTAACATACAAACACACACGCAAGCACACACACACATATATTTATGTGTGTATGTTCACACCCCACTGGACCATATCTCTTGCCTCCACCTTCCATCCACACACTCAGCAGCCTCCTGGAAAAAAAACCCTACCTCTAAAAATAGTTGCATTACACAAAATTCGAATGATAAATTCCAAAAAAGGTTGTGTATCATCCCACAAGAATGAACAGGGGAAATTCTTTTGTTGTGAAACTGAATATTTCTGATCATATTCCAGTGAATGAAACCAGATCTCTTTGGTTGTAATTGTTTGCACACACAGTTACACTGGGACTGTTGCCCAAATTGTTCCAAACATCCAATACAATACTGTTAGATAAAACTATTATGTCCCATATGTTTGGCCTGAAGATAATGGTTCCTGTGTCAACATGGGAATGATAAAGTGTCAGCGTGTATATAAAGAGAATGCGGATTGTGTATTTTATTTTCAGTCAGGGCGTTGTTTCAAGTGCTAACTTGCTGTATGGATGAACCTCATTTGTGTCACCTGAAACTGAGAGTGAAATTGTTGAAATTATTCATTTTTAAAAGCATATTGAATTGTCTCTCATGAGCCAGACTATCTATGTAGCATACAAACATTGAGAAAACAATATAAATGTGGACAGGAAAAAAGTAGATGTGGGCGTCTCTTCATTCTTTTACTGTGCTTTTCTACTAATGGTTGTCATCCATGACTCTGAAAGCTGTTGTTATTTTTGGTTCTTATCTGCCCCAGGGGAGTTCCACAGTCCATCAGCAGTCCACTATATAGTATAGGACTAAGCTCTTATTCTCTCAGGGGTTGGTCTTTCCTAGAGAGACTGGGTGCTTTTATTGTGAAGAGGTGGAGCTCACGGACAGACTTGACTCATGGCAAAAAAAAAAGAGGGAGAGAGTTAGAGAGAGAGACTGCGTCTGTCACTGTCTGGCTTCTCGTTGCTCTATATATGCTCCTCATACCTGGCAGGGCAACACTGAGACGTTGTTCACTCTCCTGCAGGGAAATATCTGAGCTGCTGCTGACTGAGACCACAACATTGAAGGTAAAAGGCTTCTCTCGTGTGAACTGACAACTCATTTAAATGAAGGAAACTTGATCAGGACTGAAAGGGAATGAGGAATTGGATAAAAAAAAATGAACCCTCGAATGCTTTTCCTTTTACTTTATAACTATGAGCTACCAGAAAGGAAATTTACTAAAGGTAGTTTTTTCTTTTGTATTATGTGTTTTTAACTGAAAAGGCAGTGCCACCATAACTTTGTCATTCCATTTGAATTAGAGGGTAGAAGACAGAAAGGAAAAATGATGGAGGTAGATTTTTCAGTGTACCAGCCTGGCATGTTAATGTTTAAATCATATGTTTTCAGAATGGGTGTGTGGTTTCCTGGGAGCACACACTAAAGGCTGATACCCATTCATTTGCTGGGAGCTCTGAAAGCTAGTGAGTTCAGATTGTGGAGAGAAAAAGAGAAGATGAAGAGTGAGTTTTCACAAAGATAAGCCAGGTTTTTCTTTTTCGGTGTTGTTTCTGTGACCCAAACCAAAGTGTGTTTATGCGACGAAGTTTGTTTGTTTGCTGAGCTTCTCGGTGGAGTCAGATGGATTAGTTAACACAATGGGGTCTGTTAGGTGAGAAAGTTTGGGTCTTACTCAGCTGTAAGTCTTTCAGTGACTGAGCCTCTCTTAACTCTGGGTTCTCTTCCTCCCTGGCTCTTTGGTCCCCTCCCTCCTCCTCCTCCTCTCCTTGTGCTCCTGCTGCTAATCCCATTTGATGGTGATGTCTTTCCCACTCCAATCCAGCAAAGAATGTCTTCAGCATTCCTGTTATAGCAAGAGAAAGAGAGGGAGAGAAAACTCCTCGTCTCATTTGGACTGAAAGAGAAAAAGATGGACGAGTAGGGAGATGAGGGAGGGATGGATAGAGGCATATTGAGGAAAGGGGAGCTCACTGATTGGAGAGAGCCCTCTTCACCTACGCTTGGTTGTGAAACATGAGCTCAGATTGAGAGCAAGAAGGAAAATAATAGTATAATGGGAAGAAAGGGAGAAAGTGGGGCAGAGGAAAGTGGGTTAACAGAGCAAACCTGAGCTGTCGGTGTGGCTGAAATAAGAAGAACTGCTCTGTGCTACGTTTTAAACAGAGGGGGGAAAGGAAAACAGTCTGGTTCTGTTTTATGTGGTGTGTCTGCAATTAGAGCCAAAGAGAGCAAGGAGAAGGGGGCGCATAGCGGGGGTGAGGTAGCCGGTGAGGAGAGAGGTTGAAAATAAGTTAAGGACGGCAGCAGAACAAAGGCTGAGGAAGAACGTGTCAGCTGACAGGGGAGAAGTGAATGGACTGAAGCTGCAGACATCTTTTATATAAATGTGACATATTTAATATTGTGTGTTTTTTTTGCAGCAGCAGACTAGTTTTTGGAATTCAGACAGTAAGATTATATTAAAATGCTGGTGGAAACTTGGAGTGATTGGTTTTTCTTGTGAAAGCAGAGGGGAAAGGAGGAGGAAGTCAGGAGGGGTGAGTGTGTGTGCGTGTGTGTGTGTGTCTGTGTGTGTGTGTGTGTGTCTGTGTCTGAATAGGGATTATACATCTTAGCATCATTGTGAATTTGCAATACTTTGGTTTGTTGTATTCTGAGAGTACTGCTTTACATCCCTGATGTAGAGTACTGAATAGTTTGGTGTACCAAGCCTTCAGAACACTGCACCACAGTATAGTCACAGAGTTTCACAGTGCATGTGTATAAGAATGTAGAAGTCCTATTGATTCATGCCATAAAATTTCTCATACCTTTCAGGAAATGGATTTAAAAAATTCCCAACATGGCACAAATTCAGTCAAAGATGACAAAAAACATTCCTCAGTATAAATAAGCCATTATTACTCATTGTCCGTGATTAACACATCAGCTCTGTCACTGTGTCAGATTTATGGTTTTGCCTAAGGCCATCAGACATGTTTGTGTTGAGACATTGTAGTATGATGATGCAAAGTTCGGTGGTGAATGCAGCTCAGGAAACTGAAGCTAACAAAAACAATAAATGCCCCGTGTTTGCGTGACTAAATGTGTATCTAATCCTTGGAGAGATATACAGGTGAAATCAATATTTTCCCACGGAACTGTTCAGATTTAAACTGCTGGTCCAAGTCACAGTCTGGGTCAAGCCCTGTGTGTGTGTGTGCTGATGCAGGCATGGTTTCCAGGGCTGTGTTTGTGTTGTAGGCGTGATACAGAAACTCGGTTTGACCATTTGGAAAATAAATCATTTACAAATGGCAAGGTCGTGCTGTTACTGTATCCACAGGTGTTTGCAGGAACAAATGCAGAGAGGTGTCAAGCAAAGAAAACTTTGCCCATTCATGGTTCTTAACCTTGAAGATGCGTTGATTACTACCTGCTAATATCACTTTTTCTGTTTTTAGACCCACAGTCTTCCAAAGAGAACTGGCACAGCTTTAGTTTCCTCATGTTGTTGTTTACAGAAGGAAACCCCTCATCATAGGCCACATACGTTCAACAACTTCCTGTCCTCCCTCAGCACACTTCCTGTCATCAGCTGGCCAACTTTCACACAGAGACTCCGTCTTTTCTTCCAGCTGGGCAGCTAACAAGATAGGCAGTAGATAAACCCTCGGGTGGCTTTAATGTTCACCCCAATAGACAGTGGAACAGTAGATGAGTTTCTCACGCATCCTGGGTCATAATTGCTCAGGAAACACAAACAAGTAAACAAAGCCATTTAAGATGTTGGGGTCTTCATTTATTAAAGCAAGATGCTGCTGTTAAAACCCCACTGTGTCTGGCAGATCTCAGCATTTAGCTGGATCTGGACTGATACATTGCGGGGCTGTAAAACACATTTTCAATTAGGTTCCTGTCAAGCTGTTCCTAAATCCTTTTGTTGAGCTTTTGCATGTAGCAACCAGAGAGACGGACTTATTCCAAACCAGATTCCTTTTTTCCTCCTTTCTTTTTTAACATATTAAAATATTTACAGACAGGATCCAGCCCAAGGAAAGTTTTTTTCAGGATCAAAATGGGAAGAAAAATGGAAGTTAACTTCGTTGCCTATTTATACCTTCAAAAAAAACAGAGAGGCAATGAGAGACAGAGACATAGAAGTAATTCTGTGTTACAGTTGGAATGACAGACAGAGGAGCTGGAGTGCTTTTCCCTCAGCAGAGCACAGCATTCTATGGGCCAGTTGGCTCCAACCAAAGCGGCAAAACACTGAGCCGTTGGCATGGCGACAAAGGAACACTTCCCTCTTAATTCAGTCCCGGTCTGCTGCACGGACAAAGAATTAGAGAGAGCGATGGAGGTCTTCTCAAGGCTTTTGCAGCTGCATTATTATAATTTACACAAGGTAGAGTTTATGGTGGTGGTCGACCAGTTTTAGAAAGGGTCGAAAGGGCAGGACACACACACAGAGACTGGCCTTGTCGTGTGGTCTGGACGTCAGAGCTGGATGCTGCACTTCTTCAGGGTTACGGAGTCCGGATGACCGCTCCCGTCGTCTGCTCTATGTAAATGGGCCATAAAAGTTGCAAATAACACAGGATGACCTTTTCATGTGCTGTTGAACATGAAGCGCACCAAATGTCCAAACCAGAGTCAAATCCCATCTCAGGAAATAAGAATTCGGTTCTACTGAATGGCATTTAGCTGCAAGTCAAATGTCTCTATTTGAATGCAGATTGATGACTTCACTGTGTACTCTGACAAACCTCAGGGATTAATTGATCATGCTAAGAGAGAGTTTAGCAGTAGTGGTTTCATACAGAAAGTAAAGAGCACCTTTTAAGGCAGTTACAGCTGGACAATATCCACTCTGAAATTCAAATCCAAAATTATGCAAACTCAAAAAGATAAAATAATGACGATGTATATAATTTTACTGAATAATTTTAAACACACTGGCAGCTGAGAAAATGAGGTGTCCCATAAAGAGCGACTACCAGAGAGAAGAGGGGGAGAGAGAAATGAAAAGAAAGCACGTAATGTTGAAGACAGAGAGATAAGGTGAGAGACAGGAAGCAGGTTGGGTGTCACTGGTTGCTACTTTTAATCTGGTTTTAAAGAATTAATTCTTAAAAGTTACTTTTTGTTACTGCCTGCTGACATTGTTGTAAAGCCATTGTTACACAATTCTTGCCCCCACAACATCTTTAAAGTACGTAAGTAGGTCAGGAAAATCATAAAATTAAGCTAGTTTTTGCATCTCATTATTTATAAAACCCTGCGTATGGTCATGGGTGTGTCGTGTAGAAAGGGATGAGGCTGTGAGGAAATTGGAAAGTGTGTTTCCTCTCTGCTGGAGCAGACTTACAGGGTGCTTCTGCCTGATGCTCAGAGAACACAGCCAAAAAAGGAATCAAACCACTGCAAGCCTTGTGAGCTGCCAAACTATTCCTGTAAAAGCACTCTTTTGGTGGAGGCCTGAACAGGAGACGTGTGGGGAATGTAAAGAAACACTGAATTGATCCTGTGTCTTGTGGTCAGTGAATCCTGTAAGGAGAGCACCAGGTTGTGACAAGCTGGAATGATAGCAATGGATGCTTTGGAATTAATGACTGTTTATATGGGCATGAAAAGTGTACTGTGGAAGGGAGCGAATGACCAAAATAACTGCCCAGGACAGACCAATCAGTCTTGTTGCTGTCGAATTGTGTGGCAGATTTGTTACACTAGGCTACAAATGTCAGTTCTGTTAAATATTCGCTGGATGTGTTTGTAAATGTATACGGAGAAGGGAGGGGGGGGGCTAAAGGAAGGGTTTCTTTCTGCATTGTCTAAGATGAAAAATGGTCGAAAGACTCCACTGATTATTCAGCATCTGGAAAAGATTAGAGCATGTGAAGTTGGAGGACTCCTGACAACACACACTGCTGGGATGTACAGTTTATTGTGAACAGGCTGCCTATGAAGAACTCATAGCTGTTTATTCTGAAGGTCTCCAGCTCTGGCTTCTGAGAGTTCACGTCTGCGCTGTCCTTTTTATGTTAGTTATCTTTAAAACCATCTTGCTGCACTACAGCTTACTTTAGCCAAGCTGTGAGAAGAGGGGAACTTCTCATTTGCAGCTGATGATGCTAAAACATTTTTAACCTCCCTCCATCCCACAGTGACGTGACACCACATTGAATCACCCACACTGGAGTCACTGAATGACCACACCTCTGTGAAAAAAACACAGTACTTCATCATCCCTGGCAAAAAAGCATTACATTTGTGTTTTTCCTTCATCACAGCGCTGTTCAAAGTGCCTCACACCTCAGCTTTCCTTTTAACCAGATAGAAAAACATATTTTGGCGTGTACAGTGTTCCGCACATCGGGGTGTGCGGCTTCAGTGTTAAACTGCAGGAACAGAGCTGTTCGTACCGTTGGCCATTCTTGATGTATTGTCAACAGGCTGGCTTTTTAACAAGTCTTTGTTAGCGGCTGGAGGCTGATAACCTATCAGTCTGTGCTGCTGGTGCAGTGGTTTCCTTCCTAGCTCACACTAACACACACTAAGTTGTGCACATACGAGCACTTCTCTCAGTGAACATAATTTGCCTTCAGACCAGAGGAAAAACAGTTTATTCAGTTCAACCTGTTGACAACCTTTGGACTGATGGCCACGTGCTGAATGTCTTCACAGGGATTTGTGTCATTGATAATGAATGGCTTCATCTTGTTTATGTTCCAACTCTTTGACTCTGCTCACCTCTGACATCCAACAATTTGGCCTTATGTCTGACTACAGCTGGATAGATACCAGGAGATGGAGTCATGAAACAGTCGCATGCATTTGTATCATTTTTGTCTGTTGTCTTTTAACCTTTCCCCCACAAAGAAGGATTCCTAAATATACATATGATGACTTTATTTTCTGGTAATAGCCATTGATGACCATGCGTCTTCTTCGCAGGAATGCATCCCAGCTGAAGCAGCTGCAGGACCAGATACTATTAGAGCAGCAGGAAACAGCCAATTGGCAGCAGCACCAGCATCAGCCGCAGGAGCACCAGGGCCAGGAAGCCTCACCTCCAACCCAGCAACCACCTCAGGAAGCATCCCCACCTGCTCCACCATCTCCTCCTCTCCCCCCTCCTCCCTCCTTCCAGGAGTTGGAGAGCAGCGTAGCCATGCAGGCCAGCACCTTCAACTATGCCCGGCCCAAGCAGTTCATTGCTGCTCAGAGCCCAAGCGGGGCGGGCTACGTCACCCAGTCGTCTGGTTCTTCTGGGTCCAGCATGTCCTCGCCACTGTCGCCTCCCACCTCACACAAGGCTTTCAGCAGGGTCACCATACCCCCCTTCACCAACGCAGGCAGTGTGGAGTCCCCGAGCTCCCCCTCCTTCCCACCTCCACCGCCGCCCTTCCTCAGTCCCAGTAACTTGTCCTCTCCATCAGGTTCTGCCCAAGACTTCCCCCCTCCCCCTCCCCCACCTCCTCCACCTGCCTCCATGTCTCCAGCCTACTCGGATATGTCATCACCCTTCTCCTCCGTCCCTCCATCTCCGGCCTCCAGTTACCTGTCCTCAGTATTGCCCTCCACCCCCAGCAGCCCTACAGTCAACGCCCTGGGCCTTCCTAAAGGCAATGGGACTGTGTAAGTACCCCAGAAATAAAGAATTAAAGACAGAGCTTTCTTTACATTATCTGTCAAGTTGTGCAACATTGTCTTTAATAATTGCACAAAGTCTGCCTCAGGTGAGTCGCTAAATCTGGCAGCAACATGTTTGCATATTTATACAGTATGTTCGCAGGAAACCACTAACTAAAGAACCCTTTTAAATACATACAAACCCGCACACATAGGCACAAAACTGTTATCAAGATGCCAGAGCCTTAGGCCCCATATGGCAAGAAACTATACAAGGAACTCAGATTGAAAGATGTTTGGAGATTAAACAATTTCATCTCACTGACACTGTTTGGGTGTATGTTTGACTAATTTGCTGGATGCTAAAATGAATCACTTTAAAGCCCCTTCACCAGCTGATGTAGACTGCAGAGCTAGTCGATTTTGAGTCTGGCCTCTGTGTACATTGACTTAGCTGATTAAAATCTGCTGTTGGGTAGATAATCCACCTCTGATGGCAGAGTCAAATTTGCTTATTTGTCCTCCATCAAGGACATTCCACCTTAAGCTCTTTGTCAGTAATTTTTCATCAGCCCCTCACTCATTCCTGCACTCCCCCTCTCACCCTGGCATTCCTGCTGCAGTTGTGAGAGATAAGAAGACACACTGTGGAATGCTATAGCTGGACATGTCCAGATAAGGATGGGTATAGGGGAGTCCAGAGAGAGAGAGAGACGAGGAGCTAGACAGGAAAGAGGAGTTGAGATAACGTGTGTGCGTCACAGAGCAGAGTGCCATGACTTTTTGAGGAGTTGACGAATGTTGCTGTTTTGTTCTTCTTTCAGCAAAGCGTTTCCTAGAAAGTCCTCGGTCACCAAGACGCCTCGTATTGCCTCTGACTCGGACATCCAGGGATCCAAAGACGCCGTGATTCAGGATTTGGAGAGAAAACTGCGCTTTAAAGAGGAGCGCATAAGCAATGGTCAACAGGTGTGAGCGTGTGTTTGTGTGTGTCCGAGCAATATTCAATTACAGAAACAACAGTGTGTTTTGCAGGTGATTAGAAAGTAACACATCTTTAACAAAGATTAACAGGTCATACAGCTGATCATGAAGAGGAACTGTTTTACCATGTTTAAAAGTATATTTATACAGATACATTTATTGCCATGACTTTATGAAATCCATAATTAACAAAAGGCTTAGATGACACAAGCTGATGGTGTGTGAAAGTGTGTGTTCTGCAACTCACACACTAACCCACACACACCGATTAATCCCTGCTTCCAGAGGTTAACCTATGAGGAGAAGATGGCTCGCAGACTGCTGGGTGCTGACAACGCTGCCACAGTCTTAAACACACAGGACACAGAGGAGGAGCCAGTCACACAGGTAGGGTGGCTCTTTGTTAGGATCCATCGAGGGGCAAATCGCACGCGTACACACTCACCTGGCTTTACACGGGCATGGAAATGTATGATCAATATGTCCACATCAGCAATGTGCACTTCCTGTTTTTTTATTCACCCAGTGTTGCATGGAAACAGCACAATCACTTCTCTGTTTTGCCAACCGATGCTCTGCTGGTGTCATTCCCATCTCATGATCACTGGCTTTCCTTTACTTACTGTTGAATTAGAGCCCAGCCCACCCTCCCCCACCCACTGTCCCTGTAAACACTGCTGAAAAGCAAAGTTATGAAAGCAGGGTATAAACATTGCGGAGTCCTCCAGGGCCCTCCATAAAAAGCTCTGTTTATGCAAACTGGTGGAAACCAGCATTGCTGCAAACATGCTGGAGAGTAACACTATTTAGAGCTTCGTTTAGCCATTTGTCTTGTCTGACTGTGAGCCACCGACAGCAGTGTAAAAGAGAGTGCAGCACCTCCACACCATGTTAGTTGTTCATTACATTCATCACATGAATAGTGTCATAGAAAGAGAAGTTCACTAGTTAAAGTTTGTTAGAATATAAATGTCCCATTGTATGTCTACAAAATATATGGGCTTAACTGGCTCTGAATGACCCACGAATGCAGATACAGTCAACGTTACAAATTCTTTCACTGGGTCAACACTGACTGCGATCAGCCCAGTTTGTTGCTGGAATCGCAAGCGATCTGAGTGGTTGTTGCACTATGGGCACTGCCTCGCTTTTTTTCTTTCTGTCATCCTTAATGCACTTATTGCTACAGGTACAGTCACCGTGTGTAACTGTGCACATGAATTCAAACAGGTTTTTATTTAAATGTGCCACAAGAAAACTGTATCTGCTGTTTGTTCAGTGACTGTACAGATGATGAGACACAAATTGAGCTAAAACTTAATCTTGCCAACTTTTATTGTTTGCTGATATGTCATGTGAATTGGTTTGGATATTGAAGCATGTTCAAGCTTGATGGTAAAACAAACAACCATGAGCATGTTTGGTTCTTCTGGTTTTACAGTCAGTACTTTGTCTATTGCTGTCACGCAATGCATGCTGCAATCCTAATCTGAGTGGGAGATGAATGCAGTAACTAAATCATATCTAAGCAGAGGACACAATATTAGTATGTAAGACTTTAGATGGAACAACATGTTTAGCAGCAGCTGTCTAAGCACTTTAACAGGATTATACCTCATTGGATGACGCTGAGCCACTTCTGTGGTTACTGCCGTTCTGATCAGCAGCAGGAGTTCAGGAGGATGAATTCAGCCTCTGCAGCTGTGCCCATAGCCTGTTATTATCTGTGTGATGTGTCATCGGACTGTGTTGCTCTGCAGATGTTCACTCTGCCAGAGCCACAGCTACAGTGATGACAGATTGATGGAGATGGTGGGAAGGAGGAGTGGCTGGTCTGGCCAGTGGGAATTTAGAAATTGGGAGAAAGCTGGCATTGTGGGTGACAATGAAGACAGGTTAATGAGTGTGTAGAAAAATTTGAATAAGCCAAACAGGGATTTATTTATAGCTCTTTGCACGATCTTTAAAATGCTTGCATTTTTCACTCAAACCTACTGTATTATTTCCTTCCCTAATCATTCCATAATATTTTCCTCGTTTTCTTTCTGTCTCTGGCATGCAGGAATACAAAGTGTCTAGCTTCGAGCAGCGGCTGATCAGTGAGATTGAATTCCGTCTGGAGCGTTCACCGGTGGAGGAGTCAGACGACGACGTGCAGCACGACGAAGACTCTGCTGGCCAGGGGGTGGCCCCTTCCTTCGACCAAAAGCTCAAACACTACAAAGTATTTGAGGGCATGCCAGTTACCTTTTCCTGCAAGGTCAACGGAGACCCCAAACCAAAGGTGGGAGTTATGTTACAGAAAGAATGTCAACACCCACATTTTTTAACATGGCTGGTGATTGCTATTGCTCAGGAGTTGGTGGTGTGTGATGTTGATGATGGAGGGTTTAGATACTGTACATATGCTCTCTGCTGTGATAAGACGAGGCCCTATGCAAGTACACACACACACACTCTGGCCTGGGCTGGCTGCCTGGGTCTGTCTGCATTATAATGACGTGGTGATGACAGGCCTTAGGAGAAACAGATGAAATTAGAGAACAGCAGAGAGACAATGTTGAAAAACTGATAGAAGATCACACTAAACAGAGACTCGAGCTTTTGTTTTCTAAATAAATCCACTGTCTTTTTTTCTCCAGCTTTTCACTACTTTAACGTGTCTGATTCTCGTTGTGTTCCGCAGGTCTACTGGTTTAAGGATGGCAAGCAGATCTCCAAGAGGAGCGAGCACTACAGGATTAGCCGTGACGCTGATGGAACCTGCTCCCTGCACACTGCTGCGGCCTCACTGGATGATGATGGCAACTACACCATCATGGCAGGCAACCCCATGGTGAGCATGCAGATACCGAGCAGTGGAAAAGCTCACATAAAATATTTCAAGAAAAGGCTGCACCTTTTCATAATAAAACCACAAAGCACACACAGCCGTTTGGCTGCCTGTAGTACATGTCAGCACTTATTAACGAGAGAATAATGCACATTAAGATAATGATCTCCAGCCTGAAGAGGAAGAGGGCGTTGAATGAGACAGGAAATTACTAAATCTCTCATAAAGGTCAAAAGTTCATGTTCTACAGGCTTTCTGACAAGATTTTCCAGCTCCAACACCCACATTTTATTTCCTCCTCCCAGTTTGAGTGCTGCTTGTGGCATGGTGGGGTGTCAGCCCCTCATAAGCTCCCCCCTCTTTATGCGTCTCTTTCTTCTCCACCTCACAGGGCAGGGTGAGCTGCACCGGCAGGATGATGGTCCAGGCGGTTAACCAGCGGGGTCGTAGCCAGCGTTCGGCACCTGGACACATGCGCAGGTGAGGCTTAGCTGGCAGGAGAACGTAGGAAGTGAGGGGCACAAACAAGATCTCTTGGTATTTTATTCACACGCGCTAACGGCTGGCTGGCACATTTGCTGCAGGCCTTCCAACATCTGCACAACTCCTGTCCTCAATCAGCCTCACCATGCAATTTGGGATGTAAAATGTTCCAAAGAGTGACTGGATATTTACACAAATGTTTGCTTAGAGCTGAATCACGCTTTTTTCTTTGTTGAGCTGTCCTTTCAGGATGGAAAAGCTGTGAGTTAATGTGAGGGAACACCTGTTTGCTCTGCTTTGTTTTTCATTGCTCTGTTGCTCTTGTATATACAGTACGCATTGACCCAACCCAGATTATTAGGATCAGAGACACCCCTCGCAGAACATGACAAACACCTGCAGTCTGTTATCTAGATGAATACTCCCTGATAATATAAGCATAAGAGTTGTTTAGAGACAGATTGAGATGGCAATCAGCATCTCCCACTCTCTTTATTTACCTCCTTGGTTTATGTGCAATCGGGGCAGTGATGTCATCGTTGTCGGGACAAAACACCTACTGGTTCTGACCTGAAAAATACTCATACCAGTGGAAAAACACCAGTGGAGGACACAAAGAGCAGAAAAGGCCCCTTAATGTCTATATTATGTGTGATCAAATCTGCGAAGGAAAATTCAATTAAAATATACATGTACATTTTGCTCTGTCTGTAAGACCCAGGTCCAGGTCCAGAGACAGCGGTGATGAGAACGATAACATCCAGGAGCGTCACTTCCGTCCTCACTTCCTGCAGGCACCAGGTGACCTCATTGTCCAGGAGGGGCGACTGTGTCGTATGGACTGCAAGGTGAAAAGTTCTCCTGTGGTTCTTTTGTCCACAGAGTATCCACGTGATTTGTTGGTCCCAAAATAATGAAAATAAACAATGTGGAGCATGCTGGGTCTTGCTTTGAGACAGTACTTACACAATTATATATTTCTTTTAAACATAAAAGGAGAAACGTCAAATTATACACTGTTTTTTGATCTGGTAAGCTGTAACTTTAATGTGAAGAACTTTTTATACATGACTGCAACTTCAAGGCCTTTTTATTTTGTGGGCAGCAGAATCTGCCAGTTTTAATTTAACTCTCTGTCTGGTTACTTACACAACGTTGAGTCTAATGGGATAAATAGTGAGCTTGTTTAACTGACAACCTGCTTTAATTTAAACTCTTCTGCTTAGATCTTGTAGGTGATGCTGTGGTGCTTTCTTTGATGAAGCAATGAAAATAAGTTTTAAAATAACTGAGACATGACCAGAAGAGAGAAATGCCTTCACCAAAGTGAATATGTTAATCATAGTAATAAAGAAAGCCGTTTCAAATCTGCCCTTTAATTCAGCGTCTGTATTGCTCTCAGGGAGGATCCATCTCAGTGCTGCCAAAGAACCATTTGCCTTTCTGTGCGTTCCAGTTTCTGTAGGGGATATAAAAACTAGCAGAGACAAGATGTTTCATCACGTCTTTGTGTCACAAATGGCTCAGAACAGACAAGGAGAACACAGAGGTGTCATTTTTCAGGGATTAAGTTGAATCAGGTTTTCGACAATTATTTTCCCTCCACACCCCTCCTGCCGCTCATTTTCGCCCCTCATCCACTCCTTCTTCACCTCGCCTTCCTGCAGCCCTTAGAAAGCCTTTGAAAACTGGCACATGCAATAAAACAAAACAGCCCCACAATTAACTCTCTATATAAAAACACATGTCGGAAATAAACTGGTGCGTCTCCATTACTTCTGAGCACTTTATGTCAACGGTAATTATAAAAAATATTCATTTTCAGATCATTTTTTAGCTTTCCAACAGTTCCAAGCTTATTATGCCACAACTAAAATTGTGCTGGGTCACTTCCTGTAATACCCATTACCCATATACCCTCATTTGTGAAACATGTGAATGCTGTTGTTCATTGTAATACCAAGCATATTCTTTTACACAGTAACTCCTTTCCCAGGTGGGCAGGGTGGAGCAGGTGTTAGGTTTCTCTGCAAAGACAGATGGGTCATTTAGCAGTGCATTTTATTCCCATGACAAAGTATGCAGGCAACCAGGCTCCTCAAACACAACACAGACAGACTAAGCAAACACTGCTGTTGTTATATTCCACAGCAAACACATACTGTACTGCCCCCACAGAACACACACAGTTAGTATTCTGATTTACTCCCAACAAAAACAACCACCGATTGCAGCATCCTTCACTCTACAGTCTGAACAAAACCTCAGACAAAACTCAGACTGTGATCTTTTACAACCTGCAGGTGAGCGGCCTGCCCACTCCTGACCTCATCTGGCAGCTGAATGGACAGACTATTCGCCCTGACTCTGCCCATAAGATGCTGGTGAGGGAAAACGGTGTGCACTCATTGGTCATCGAGCCTGTGACAAGCCGTGATGCAGGCGTCTACACCTGCATTGCCAGCAACAGAGCTGGGCAGAACTCCTTCAACCTGGAACTTATTGTTGCAGGTAAGTTTTTTCCTTCGAGCACTGTGTTTGCTCTCTGGAAGTAGGAAATTGACCCTATACTACACCATTTTATATATGCACAGAAGATGCCTGTTGACACGATACTTCCCCATAATGCATCCCATTGACATTCTCTTTCCACAGCCAAGGAGATGCACAAGGCCCCTTCATTCATCGAGAAACTACAGAACACTAGTGTGGCAGAAGGTCATCCTGTGAGACTGGAGTGTCGGGTCACAGGCGTTCCCTACCCACAGATCTTCTGGAAAAGAGAAAACGAGTCTTTCACTCACAATACAGACAGAATCAGGTAAATAAGCCAAAAAAATTGACAGACAAAATCATACTTTTTAATACTTCTTCACGTTTTCTTCAGCAGGAAGGAATTTAGAATATTCATGGTTGCTTCATGTGAGTCAACTGTCTTTTGCAGCATGCACCAGGACAACTGTGGCTACTTGTGTATGATTATCCAGCCAGCCATGAAGGAGGATGCTGGGTGGTACACAGTGTCGGCAAAGAATGACGCTGGCATCGTATCCAGCACTGCACGCCTGGATGTACACAGTAGGTTCAAATTCACACACTGCTCACTGAATGAAGCACTTTTTCTGTCTGTACTTTTACATTTCTGCACATAAAACCCTTCTTTTCTCTGCACGCAGCTCAGTGGCAGCAGCCAAACGTCCCCAAGCCAAAGAAGGTGCGCCCCTCCACCAGCCGCTACGCTGCTCTGACAGAGAAAGGGCTGGATGTGAAGGCAGCCTTCTTCCCTGACTCCAGCCCACTACCGGCAGGTGGACTGGTGGAAAGTGACGACCTGTAAAGACAACAGGAAGATGCGAGGATAGCGATGTCACTTCCTAAAACCCTGAAAGTTGCCTCGCTCCCAGCACTCCTGAGACAAATACTTTATGATGGCGAGGAGGGGGACAGTACAACCTCGTAACTGCAAACACAGAACTAAAGGGTTGGTGGACAGAGTGAGGGGATGAAGCTGACGTTTTATGTTTTTATAGTATGACACATGTAATATTACAGAATGCATCGAGTGGGCACCCCAAGCTTTATTTTGTCGACTGGACCTGGAAGTGCCCCTAATTTCTGTGATGATAAAAACCAGTTTAAGAATGAAAACACAATTACTATGCATGCTCAAGTGGTGCCATTTGCAATACCGATTAATACTGTATCTATAAATAGCTCTGCACCAACTGAGTGTAGAGGAAGAAGAGACTGAATGATTCAAAGCAGCACCGCTTTGATGAAGGAGATCACACACTTTTATTATACGGGCTTGTGTAGCACAGTGCTGATATCTACAGTAGCCGCGTGTAGTTAGAGTATGATACAGTCTCAGCGTTTAAGGTCATAGACTAGCTTACAGTTACACATATTGGACAAGGCCGGGCCTTAAAAACAATATGATTAGTGATTCGTATAAAAAAGGTTTGCGGTTTGGGGAAAGCAGAAATTATAGGAAGTTGGTAACAGGACAAGAAAGTGATGAGGAAAAGAAGGTTTTTGTGACGGGCAACTCTAATGTGGTAAGTGAGATATGAACGACGGTGGTGAGTGGTGAAACACAACACATTGAAAAGAAAAAAAAAACAGAACATTTATTTCTTTTGTTTGTATTTTAGAGCATTGAATTCAAATATTCTCACTGAGGGGGTGCTGTGAGATTTTTTTTAAAGTATTTGTCAAACGCATCACAGATTCTCCAATTTATTTTTGTATAAAATCAAATGAGACTAGTTACTTTCCCAGCAATCTTGACAGAAATTATATAAGCAACCTTTGGTTCACTGATAAAAACAGTCCTTTCTGTATTTTCAAGTTTTATGAATGTATTTACTGCCTTAAATCACATTTAGGCCTCATAGAAACACACTTTCTTTGCATGATATTTTTGGACACTTGTACAGTGCCAAACAACTTTTACCAGGATGTATAAAAACGCAGCTTTCTTTAGTAGGCAGGGGTAGCAAACATTCTAAGCTGGTCAAAGTGAAGAGCAAAGGATATTTTTCTTTTTGGTCACCTCTGTAACACTATACAAAGTGGACATCTTTTTCTGTCCGTTTAGAGCTTCCATCAGCTGACAGTTAGTGTTTGCACATTTCTATGCCAGTCGATGCCTGTATATGGATTGTTCTCCTGATATTATTTTAGGTTATTAAAGTTAATAAAAAGCAAACTCTTCAGACAGTGTGAGATGTTTTTATAGACTGGCAGGCTATTCCTAAAACAAGACAATGCCAACAATCACATTATCAGACGCAAAGGAAATGCCACTCTTACTAAAATCAAGGTATAATGTAATCCAATCCTTACATAGAAAAGACAGGATTGATGATGCAATTAAACGTATAAAAGAAAGAGAGAGGACAATGGGTGCTGCTTTTTTAAAAATCATGATTCTTTAAAAAAACAAACAAGCAACGCAACCGTTCAGATCTTATCACTGAGGATGACAGCCATCCAACCCCATCCATCCACACTACAGAACCTGTACCCACACTCAAAACATTCTCAGCTAAAAATACTCCTACCCACCTCCATCAATACCTCTAATTTTCTCCAGCTTCAGCCAAACATAGCCTGGCCCCTTCGCCGGCCCCTCCAGAGGTGGGTTAAGGGGGCTGCTCCAGATAGGGCAATGTGCCAGTTGTGAGGGGGATCTCCAGGGGGGAGGTAGGGGAACAAAACACAAACGTCATATTCTGTGGTGGGGTGCATCACGGTCATGGAAAAAGACCAACAGCGGTGATCTTCTAATCAAATTTAGGACCTCAGGGCACTGAGGTCTGGACTGGGCCAGACACTCTGGAGTCAGCGGCGTTAGTCACGACTCACTGTCACACACATCAGGCCACAACCACTGTGGGTGGACATGGTGACTCAGCAGAAACAAAGAGCAGCAGGCCAGTGATCTACTGGCAGATGTGGGTAACTCCATTTTACAACTTAACGGATTTTGTTTACTCCCCCGGTAGTGCCTGTTATTGCAAAAACGTTTAATACGTTTGTCAAAGAAAATAAGCAAAAAGCATTTTTAAAAACGCGATGTGATAATCTTCCAGCTTGTCAGATATTAGGCTGAATTTATTCTGGCCATAAAGCAACGCTCAGCTTCAGCGGTGCAGCTTTGTGAAGTGTAAGTGTTCACCTTTTCAATCTTCAGATGTCATGAGTGGCTTCAGTCAAAATTTTTTATGCCTACAATGAGACAAACAACGTTTGGAGAAAAGGCTCTGTTTGAGTGGACAGGTTCATTCCAGAAGAAACTTCCACTCCCTACATGACCAGCTGCAGCCCTCCATCCACCACTAGCACCTGTCCTGTTATGTAGGAAGACTCCAAAAGGAAGAGGACAACCTGGGCTACTTCCTCTGGCTCACCAAATCTCCCCAGTGGAATGGAGCGTATCATGTCCTCCTTAAGCTCGGCAGTCATGTCAGTACGGATGAAACCTGAAAATAAGAGCAGGCAGGACATAGAGAAAATAAAAAGAGAAATATGACAGAAAGGGAGTAGGTACAGAGAGGACATGTGCTGTACCTGGAGCCACTAGGTTGACCCTGATATTGCGTGAAGCGACCTCTTTAGCCAAAGAGCGTGTGAAGCCTTCTAGACCGGCTTTACTAGCACTGTACACACATTGACCAGCATTCCCTTTCAGACCCACAACAGATCCTACGGAGGGGAAACACATATCCTTTAAGACTACATGTATATAAATGAGATTTTTAAAAATTGTCATACATAAAAACACATTTCTACATTAAATTGAATCCCAATGAAAATCATGTTCAGATTTGTTGGTCAAGTATGACGGTCTATAAAAAGGAGCAAACAAAACCTGAGAAATAAACTTGATAAACTATTAACACTGACTTTATGATATGCTGATGATATTGAGGTTTATGAAATATGACATGGTGGGGGCCTGGTGGCTCAATGGGTAGAATATTGGGTTGGGAAGGCCGCAAGATCGAACCACACCCCAACGGTCTGGAGCATGGATAAAATGGGAGGGCTGTGGTCAAATCTCATGCCAAATCAAGGTGCGGAACACGTTGAGATGTGACCCCTGAAGGGACAAGGGACATCACTGCAGTGAGGGATGACGTGAGGCGAGGTATAAGAGAAGTCCCTAATTTCAAGCACTTTACTATTTGATAGTAATCTGCTGGAATTTGTGGTAAAGGAGCAAATAGACAAAATAAGTGTATGGTCCTGTGCAGAAACACTTTAAATTCAGGAGACCTTAAAGAAAAATTACAATGCCATACACTGTCCCCTAGTGTCCAAACTAGGAAGACACAACAAATCGTGGCTGTCATTGAAGCAGTTGATACCTATATTAACGATAGCTGCTCCCTGGGTGTGCAGCATGCTGCGCAGTGCTGTCTTACAGGTCAGTATGCTGCCCAGCAGGTTGGTGTGAAGGAGAGCCACCATGTCCTCTGGTTTTGTCCTCAGTAGCAGAGCATCCCTGAATATACCATGACATGTCAGCTAAAAAGTTTGTCAATTGTACGAAAATTGTAATCATGATTAATCACAGACTGTCAATTGACAATTTACCACAGCAATTAACATTGGACAGTCAGTGATTAATTTCTTAGTCGCAGATGTTTTATCTCGTGGATCTTTTAATACTGTTATCATAAGAGTGGACAGATGATACTGATGGTACTGATTTTGAGTGAATATTCACAATTAATTTCTACAACAGCCAGTCACGTTATTCTTTTATCTACAAAAATAAAAAATAGTCCTGCTATTAATGACTATATTAAACAACATTTATCAGATTTTTCTTCACCTAGCTATATTTCTGTGTAACTATACAGTAAAAGAGTTGTCCACCTGAGTGTCTCTACTCAGACAGAACCAGTGTCTCCCTGCTGCATTTTGTGTGTGTGTGTGTGTGTGTGTAGGAGCTGCTTTTAGCTCCATTAGACAGAGGCAGAGAGCAGATATCCTGCATCAGAAACACCACAACCCTAACTTCACATCTGTTAATCCCACCCAATTTGCTCAGCATTCCTACTCGGTTGCACTCTGTTGAACTGTGCACTGTTGAACTCTGCACAGGTGAGCAAACACGTCATCATAACAGAACATTAATACAATAATGGTGTCCAAAAAATTTGTAGGATTAAAAGGAATTTGAATTAACACGTTATTATCACCTTAATGTTGAAAGTTATAAAGAAAACGTTTTTCTACATTTATATTTTTATTAAACACAGCAAGATATGAGCAGAGCCTATGCCCAAGTGTCTCCTTACCTGTTGATGCCAGCTGCATTCACAAGATAAGAGATGTTTCCACACATTTTTTGGATACTCTCAAAGGTTTTCTGCACTTCCTGCTCCTTGAAGACATCACAGGTAAAAGCCACATGGTCATCTAGAGAGCAGATACAGAGGGTCGGACTGTTTTCAGGTGGTATTAGTCTGCATTTATGTTATTTTGTAGCACAAAAGGGTGAGACCAAACAGTGTGTGTGCATGTTTGTGAAAATCGGTGTACAAAACTACACCTCCATATAGAGATGCCACAGTAGTTTGGGCAGCATCTTCATTTCTGGAGACTACAGCCAACCTGCAGCCCCTAACTGCCAGCAGGCGGGACACTGCCCTTCCAATGCCCCTGGAGCCTCCAAACACCACCGCCAGCCTGGACATGACCCTACAGAGACACCACATACTGCACATCAAACTGCAATAACTTAAAACCCCACAGCAACCCCCCCACTAGGAACATTTACTACATTTCTGTTCCTAAATACATTTCTGAAGTAATTGTACTTTATTCTAGTTTTTCCATTATAATTTATTATTACTTCAGTACAATTTAGAGGGAAACACTTTACTTCAGGCTGATTATAACTAATTTATATAGTTACAGGTTGCACGACATTAAGTGGTCAAATCAACTCCACTTGTTGCTGTTATTTTCCATGTAAAGGCCCTATAGTAACAAATTATTTGTCCCTTAATTTGTATATGTTACTGGAATTTTTTTCTTTGCTGTACTTCTCATCTTTGAAAATTTGTCTGCAGTTTGCAAAAAAAAACTGATAAATATTTTCTCTTTAATAGGTTTAGTTTCGACAGTCTGTAGCCTTCAATTTCAGCTTTTCACGAACAGCATCACATTGAATAGTGATTAAATAAAATCGATTAGTTAATTCGATTCTGTATTAAGAAATCTACATCTGCAAAAAAAATAAAAAAAATAAAGAGAAACTAAAGCTGTAAAATTAATGTAGTGGAGTCCACTACTAAATTATAGTGGAACCAAATTAACATACAATCAAAATACTTCAATAAACTCCAAGTGTACTCAGTTCCAGTAACGTTATCTGAGTAAATGTAGCATTTCTGGATCTAGGAAAATCACAAGAAAACCAACTACGTGAGCTAAAATTTGTTAAAAGTGTTGCTAACAGGCAAAAGCTGTCCAACTCGGTTATTAAGGTTTTTAACACAAACTTTACAACAGCCTATTAGCGAAAAATTAATTTTCTGTTCTCTCTCCATAAATCAGTCTCTGTCACAAACTCTCCGTCAGGACAAGTTACCAGTGACAGCTGCTAAGAATATTTGACTGTCTATCATATGAAAAGGGTACCACACACACTATTTTGCTTTTGAAATAAAATATCAATGTTTAGCTATTACTCACCGTTTTTATTATTTTTGCGACTGTCGTTTTTTTAAATGAGACGAAAAGCGCATTCCTTCACAAATAAGTTAATTTAATGTAAACGACACAGTAGCAGAGAAGAAGTGCTCATGGGCGCCGCCATGTTTGTTACTATGTCGTTGTGCTGCTAATCACGTTCCAGCAGATGGCGCTGTGGACACAGCTCAGGGATGAAGCACGCGCTCGACGTTGGCTGTTTTTAAAACCTCCAGCCAGTGAAAGTTGATATTTGTCTACAGGGACTCAAACATCACAGGAGCCTGACATTATCACAGTGAACGCTGCCAATCAAATTAACACATTAAATAAGAAAAACCATAGGGTCACTACAACTTTAACACATTGTTTCTATGTATATTTGTTTAATAAGGAAGCCTCCACTAACTAGTAGATTAGTGCAACTAAAATGAGGGTCAGAAAAACATGTTTTATCACAGCTACTGGAAATATGTAGAGCACCTAAAGGGAGTCTCTAGTTACCTAGTAGGTTATAGTGGTACTCCTTCAAGGTTGTTTTGTTATACAGCAACATTTGTGTAACAGTACACTTATTTCAATTACACTTCACTGAGTTAACTAGAAAGTGATTTAGAAATAACATTTGTGCACATTGAAATAGCACAAATATTTATTGTAGCTACTCATCCTTTATTGTAATGTCAGGGGCGGGCGGCCTTGTCCTACACCAGGGCCATCAATCAGACAGACATTCTGCCAGGTTGCGGAGCCCAAGTCACATTCACCACCTGTAGTGGAATTCATGGTTATAATATGTATCTATGCCAAGGAAGATATAATACAATCACTACAAACAGTGTAATATGCCTGTGTTCATTAACTTTGTCAGAGACATAGAAATAGGACTGAATTTGTATTCTGATCAACTTCCTGAACACCAAGACATTATTCCCCTCTTTCACACATTAGTGATCTAATGATGTTTGCCAACAGGGGCATATCGTGCTCTCCCTCTCTCACACACACACACACTGTAAGACAAACATTACCATATCCATATCAGCAGACCCTGTGAGCTGTGCTTGCACATTCTGTATTTACATTTCAGGCTTGCTTTAGACCTGCATGATAAAACCATATTTTGTTTTGGATTTTCTATATGTATTTAATTGATTCATTACAATATAAACTCTCTCTGAAATGATAACGCAATCCTTAGTACTTCTATGCAAGAAAGCCTAATTTGTGCCTCTAGTCAATTATGTTAGTACAAAACATTGTTCGATAAAGGGTTGAACAATACTGCTTTCACCGAGCGACTGGAAATGGACACACCTAAAGCTTAAACATTATCATGAAATTCTTGACCTTGAGACGGTGATTTTTGAACTGATCATGGCCCTTGCAGCTATAAATATTCTATCTACATCTCACTTAAATCTCCAGTCTATACAAACTGACGACTCGAACTCGACAGCTATTTTCTCACGAAATCTGAATATTCCAGGTGTAATTTATCAACATAAATGTACATTTGTAAATTTAAATTATTATATTATTCCAGCATAGTCCTAAACTCATACAAAAGAATAACCTATTTCCATGGAAACCCATCCTCTGCAGGGAACTGTGTGCAGCACAATGACCCCTCTGAGTGCTTGTCAGATCCTGTCAATGTTCCCCAGCTGCACGCACTGGGAAGGCTCACCTCAGTCTCTAACACTCTGCTCTGCTATAAGTCACTGGAGAAGCTCCTCTTGCTAGAGACACAAGCCACATGTAGTGGGACCTACATGAAATACATTTAATTAGGAACAATTGTCTTTTTAATGTGGTAATTTATCCTTCACATATAGCTTTAAAAAAAACAACAACAAAAAAAAAAACTGTGTACCTTTGCTACAATGGAACGCTAAGGACTGGGGAAAAAAAAAAAGGTAAGAGGACAACAGAACTATGGAGAAAGCAAAAAACATTGACATGAGACAATGACTTGTCTTAGGGAAACTATGAAAACCATTAGCTTTTATTGTTATAGAGATCCTTTACAAAATGTGCTATTCCCTCAAATACCTCAATGTTTTTTTTCCCACATCATAGACTTGTGCCAAAAAAGTTGATTAAATTTTCACCATTTAAGACTAGCTTAAAAAATAAAAAAATAATAATAAAAAAATCAAGTAAGTCACCTTAGTATGAGGAAATGTGATGCACTGAATTAAGCTAGCTTAAGTTTCCTGTGTTCCAATAACTGTTGTGAGAAATGCTTCATGAGTCTGAAACTGTGCAGCCTATGCATGAAGAATAACAGGTCAGTATGATTAGAAACATTGTGATAGTGCATAAATGTGTGCGTGTGTTGGAGTACTGTCCGTCTGATGCATATATTTAAAGACTTAACAGTGTAATGAAAAGACACAGTCAAATGAAAATAACCAGTTTCAGCAAAGAGCCTGAGGTTGGTGTGGTGATGGCCAAGACAATAACATCCGTTTAATTCTGCACAAGTACCAAATTCAGAAAGACAAAAATAAAGGCTCTAACAGTGATTTTTACCATCCTTTACCAGACGCTTTTTGGATTTCAAACACATGTCAACATATACCACCAGTCAGTTAAACACTAATTCCCCTCAATTAAACAAAAAGTAAAAGCAAAGACACGACTTGAAATTCTGGGTCCAATGCACTCAGTAAATTCATACTCCAAGCTAAATATAGCATGAGTCAGTGATTGCCTCCACTCCAAAGGGTTTAAATACCCCTCTCAGACTTCAGGTCAGTCATTAATGATACCTTTACTTTGGATCATATAATCATTGCAATGCATATCTGGGGGAAAGAAGTGATTCGTTTCCAGTCAATCCAACATATAAAACCAACCTCAAAAACTTTGTATAGAGGAAATGTACAAGACCAAAACAAACAAACAAAAACAAATACCCCAACCACAAAATAAAAAAATAAAAAAAAATCAAGGGCATCAAAGTAAATGATTTCAAGTGAAACCTTAATTTTTGAAATACAAAAAAATGACACCACACATCTCTTTCTGTGAAATGTACTTCACAAAACGTACTGTGCTTTAGCTAGCTGTGTTTTCACTGCCACAAGTCATATTAGGAGTGAGTTAGAGCACTGTAAATAAAAATTGAGAGCATTTCTAAAGGGTGCCTGTGTCCCATGAGCTTTACAGCATGTCCAGGTTAGTTATAAGAAAAACTGTCTAAGAGCAGCAGGAGTTAGCCTACATTTGTAACACACATACACTGAAATTAATCTGTTGTGCACAGCTAAGAAATGTTATGTTGCTCCTGTGGTGAAGAGCTATGTCTGGGATTGGCTATTGCCAAGGGGTTAGGAGAGCAGCTACCCTTTCTAGTAAATACAAAGAAGGTACATATTAACTGCACAGCCTATGTTGGAGTGTGCTTTTGAATATTAAAAATGCATGACCAAAAAGTCCTGCAACACGTGTATCATCATTTCGCTGTGGTCCTTAGCACCACAGCCTTTGCCACACCAGGAAAGAAAGACAGAGGCCTGTGAAAGGCCTGCAAAAATATTATCTGATGTGCAATGTTCACATGGCTGTGAATTGTAGCTAGAGTACTTCAATGTGCAATACGGTAGATCTCTCTTATGATCCTCAGTTTGAGGTAATGCCTTTAGAGCTGGGCAATTGTCGTTTTTTCCCACTGTGAAGCATAAGCAATGAAGACACTGCTCATTTGTTGTAGTTGGCTGCATCTGATATGCCTTCTCTTAGCTGCTGACAGCTTGAAATAATGGCAAAACTTTAATTAGCAGTTGAATGAAGAGAACTTCAACTGATGTTGTAAAAGGTGACATAAGGCATGTGCCAGCTTAAACCCTTAACGTCTTGCACTACAAAAAGGCCAACAAATGAAATAAGTTAAAAAGTGTAACATATCTATATCAACAGTTCAAATTGGTTGTTTTAGGACTAATCACCTTTGTGTCCTTATATACAATACAGTCAGGAACAGTACAAGGCACACATTTAACAGCTGAATAGTTACAGAGATATAAATAACCAACAAAAAGGAATAGTTCATGAGTAGTGTGCTCTCCTCTAACTCTGTGCACTGTGCTTTCAGTGACCATACATCCTGTTCTTCTCTGCAGCTCTCTCATATGTCACTAGTGTTCTCCCTCCAGACCACAGCACAAATAGGCTCTGAAAAGTTACAGTCTCCTGTCCCAGTGACTATGCATATGCCAATATGTTTGGTTTGCCACAAACTAAAAAAGCCTAGCAGTTATCAGCCATGTTCGTGGTAATGGTAGCTGTTGTTCAATGTATTAGGTTCATTAGATACTGTCTACAAAGCTGCCAGGGAACAATCCGGTCCTGCCATTCCTCTGCAGTGTGCCTTTGAACCAGCCGTCTTCCCTCTTCCTGTGAACAAACACAATGTCGCCCTCCTTAAGTTCCAGCTCAGCCTCGCTCTGGGGAGGATATGATACCACCACCCTGTACCTGGGGAGGAAAACCAAAGGCACAGTCAGTGACTAATGCACAATGCAACAATGAAAAGTAAGTCATGATACTGATATAGTGTTACACTTTTTAGGAATGGGACAGACAAGCTGGATAATGCCAATAGTATGAAACTGCAAATTAACATCAGCTTACCTCTCACATATGATGGGCCGTGCATCGTGGTGCTGAGATATGAGAGACGAGCATGGCTGACGAGGAGGAGGAGCAATAGGAGCGCAGCCATCAAGTGGAATGCTCTTCCGATGGGAGGACTCTGGGACTGAAGTGGAAGAGGAGGATGAAGAGGCAGATGCAACAGAGGCAGCAGCAGCAGCAGCAGCAGCAGATTCAGGCTCAGGGCAGCTGACAGAGCAGGACGGGGGGGAAGTGTCATGCCCAGAGGCACCATGTAGCACCTCTCCAGCAGCAGCCTGCTCCACCTCAAGGGTAGGAGACGAGGGGGGTGAAGGCCGAGACTTCTTCTTATTGGAGGACAACAGCTTCAGAAGACTTTTCTTTTCTCTCTGCAGGACACATTATATTTCCTTGTTAGAGAAATATGGCAACTCATATCTAGCTCAACATTTCTCTACTATAAATAAGTAGTATCATAAATGGATATGGAGCAAGTGAAATGTAACGTATGTATGCAAGTTCAAAAATATTTGGACTTTTCCTACCTTGACATCCTTGTCCAGTCTGCATGCAAGAGCTGTGTTGTTGGAAACAGAACCAACAGGCACAGTGAGGACAGACAAAGGTCTAAGAGCATCACCATCCAATGATGCAGCACTGACATTAGGTGGAGTCAGAGAAGCAGCAGCACAGCCCATTCCTGCTCCAGCCCGGGTGCAGCCTTGTGCAGGACTGGAGGAGGGCTGTGGACACACAGCCAGGTGTGGGAGATAGGTCACAGTTGTTGCAGACTGGACCGGCGTCACTGCGGCTGTAGGCCGGTCCTGACTGTGACATGCAGCTGTAAATGAGTTTCAAAAATATATTATAAACTTTAACATATTGAGGCAGCGTTCAGTGACTATTTTTTCCCCCCACTAAATATACCTGTCCTGACTGCATTGCGAGCCTGATTCACAGTCATCTGGGAGCTCACATGCAATGGGACTTTTGGCTGTTGGCCTGTGGCTGTCTGAGCTGCTGTTACAACAACTGCTGCTTGGGAGCTGGCAGGTACAGCACTAGAGCACACAGGGATGGGTTTGTTAAAATCAGGCCCTGGAACAACGGTACCAAGAGGAGCAGGGGAGGGGCTGACGATGGTAACCCCTCGGCCAGCTTGAGTGCACAGGCTCATGGGCAATTTGGGCTGGGTGCTCCCTGAGCCTGTCCTGAGAGGATAGAATGTAAAGAGGTTTGAGACACAGATCTCTGAGCTAATTGAAGAATTGTACTTTTAAATAACAAGACAGATTTTAAACTTCAAAAAAAAAACTTCATACATGTTTAAAAAGTCTGAATTTTTAAATTGTTGCATTAGCATAGGAGTTTTTCACGTCCTAACAAAGTGTTGCTTTGTGCCCGATTTCACAGCTGACAACCACAAGATTTGAAAGTTAAAGCTTAAAACGGACTATGAGCATGAGATAACTTGGAATGTATTCAATAAGTAATTACACAAAGTTATTAAAAAAAAACTTAATGACATCTTCTTACCCCCATTTGTTGAACATTACTACAAGAAATCTGCTTAGGAATCAAAACTCATATTTTATGGGAATTCTTTGTAAAGTTGGAATGGGTCTATGTTCAAACAGCTTCATCAACTGAGGTAATAAAATATAAACATTACAAATCTAGCAATGATATTAAATATGTTACCTCAAAAAATAAAATAAATAAATAAATATATAATCTAAGAACACTAATTATTAACCTATGGCCATGTATAATAAATGACTGACCTGCTGACTGGACTCATGTAGTTCCCAGGAAAGACTCCAATCTTGCCAGTGTGCATGGAGGTGCCCTTGAACCAGCCATCCTGACAGCGCTCTAGCACCAGAAACATCTCTCCCTTCCTTAGCTCCAGTTCATCCTCCTTACGGGGGGTATAGGGGAACATTGCCACATAGCTGAAACCAAACAAAAAAGTATTAAATAAACAAGTAAAGGCCTTTTTCTAAGCACAGATACACACACAAATACAACAAGGCCTAACATAGTTAAAAAAATATGTAAAAAATGTTCAACATTTAGTACAGCATGCTATTTGTTTGGGATTTATCTTGCTGTCTTGCTGTACATCTGTCATCATCTCCTCTGAGACCCTCCAGCAGAGACTGTGGTCTCTGACCCAGAGAAAATCAGTGCTGGAGGACAAAACATTTTGCAGGTCATCTCTCTACATCAGTTCAAAAACAGGCCTGGAATTGTAGCCAAAAAGATATGAGCCTCAGCTGGGATGCTTTCAGTCTGATTTCAGTCAGTGTTGTCAGGGAAAGGGAACATAAATGCCTCAGAGTCTGACATGCATGCACAGGCTGACTTAGATGACGAATGGAGAGAATTCAAGAGGTGAATCTAATTCTTATCAGGTGTGTGGTGTCTTGGCAGAGTAATGAGGGTAAAGGTGAGGGGGGTTATAATTCAGGGGTGACAGAGAGGATCTCCAATGGGACCCAGGAGACAGTTACCATCAGGTTCTGACCTGTGCTCAAGCCTACCTCACACTGACAGCTAAGAATTGGGGGGAGGGGGTGGGAGAGACTCAGACAAGCAAGGACTTTCCCCTCTGAACTGAGCATGTGCACTGAGGCCCTGGGC
The DNA here is from genome assembly GCF_033026475.1 of Channa argus. Classification (NCBI taxonomy): domain Eukaryota; kingdom Metazoa; phylum Chordata; class Actinopteri; order Anabantiformes; family Channidae; genus Channa; species Channa argus. Next base: position 4,662,559 of record NC_090204.1, on the reverse strand, counting down.
CATTGCTGCACAAACCACTCCTGACATCTCACTGCACATTAAAGAAGACTGCATATTTTTGTGTGGGACAGTTTTTATAACTCACACTGTGGGCCTTTGTCTCCCACTTTGGTCGCTTATGCTGGGGGAGGGTCTCTGCCCTGCAGCCAATGGATATGCTGCTCCACCAACAGAAGACTGTGGGGGAGGAGGTGGTGGGGGTGGGAGAGCATCCTGTAAAAGAAGAAAAGGAAATCATATTAATAGCTATGTAGGAAAACAATGAATTACAATTTCATAGCAATTCATCACTTGTTTCCTCACAGTATGAAGATGAAAGACATGAACAAAGCAACATGAGCCTCAAAAAAAAAAAAAAAAACATGGATTTTGCATAAGAAGAGAAACCAGTTTTATGAGCAACAAAGAGGAAAAGGGAATGAAAGATCATCTGTCAACTGGGTTATTCCCCCCGGTTTGCTGACACTAAGGGAGAGTCTGGTTTGGCAGACACCATAGTCTTGTCCCTGACTTCCCCCTGCAACTGAGAATATCCAATTTTCCTTGTTTGTTTGTTGCTAGGAGACCACATAGCTAGATGTTAAATCCATTGCAGTGTTTAATTGGGAACATATGAAATGAAAAACATGTCTGTAGGCACACTTCAGAGCAACCCTCAAACCAAACATGAGTGGATTCATTTTAACTCACTTGTTTTCACTTGTTAAACATCTGTATTGTCAAGAGACTCCTGAGACACTTTTGAGAGATGCTTTGAGAAGAAGCTAATGATACCAGCATGCTTTTAGAACATTTTGTTATGGGTTTTATGTTTTTAGATTTTTTGAATAAAATTAAGTCTAACTTGCTATGTCAACATAGTGCATGAAAACAAGATAAAAAATACACTTTTTGGAAAGTGTGGAAAACTAAAAGTCCAAATAAGCTCTCATTGAGTCAGAATAAGGGTGCAGACAATGTTTATACATAGGACAAAGATGAGTATTCCCATGCTCAACACTGTCTACACTGAGCAGCAGAGTAATAGCTTCCATGACACAATGGGGGAGGAGAGTGGCACTCAGACAGGCTTGTGGTATGTGTATAGACCTATGTGTATGTGTGAGTGTTGATGTGCATTTTGGTTCACTGCTGACGCTTGAGCTGAGATAATTAGGCTGCCTGCAGGCTAGAGAAATCATCTGTATAAAAACATCATGTAGGGTTCCCAAGTGAAGCAGAGAGTTGAACCTATTGTGAACACATTCCTGCTCATTCAGAAACTCCACATGCCAGAGCATACATACTGACAGACAGGAAGTATGCGTGCTGTTTTGTGTGGGCTGCAGTGATTTCTTGACATTTTTAGTTTTGCAGTTTTTACCTCAGCAGAAACATATTAGGAGCTCAAGTTTTGGTTTAAAGATTCCTCAGTGTCGCTCTCTCTCTTTTTTTTTTTTTGGCATTTTAGGAATTGTTTCAAAATAAAGCTACTATATCTTATTTAACAGAAATCTAGATTAACTGTTTCACTTGTTGGCAGTAAATCAATTGCACCATGAGAAATTCATCTTATTTAAACTTTATGCTCTCAAGGTTAAACAAATTTTTATATTTTGTATTTTTTTATGGCATTGGTTGATTTGTGCATTAACTAAATTTTGCGGATATAGTCTACACTGCAGTTCTAAAAGCTTTGTTTGGTTATTAGACTGCATTTGAGCTCATATATTTTAGGTTGGTAAATTGATCTAAAAAAGCAACACCCTCACTTTAAACCTAATACAATTTATTTTTGTTTCTATTAGTTGTAAGATTTATAGGTATTGATGATGATTCCACCTACCACAGCAATGGATGGATAGCTTGTCTCTGAGGGAAATGTGAAGACTGTTGCTGTGGTAACAGGACTACTAGGGGGTGGGGTCACAATTAGTCCAGTTGTGCAAATGTGTACCTGAAAGAGAAGAAAAATGTGGATAATGAAATATAAAATATATACATTAGAAACCAATAATAATAATAATAATAATAATAATAATTCAATCTAGTCATATTCTCAATAATGGAACTTGAGAAAGGAAGCTAAACGCATACACGAATTACCTACATTACATGACATAATTCGATTTTAGCTGCTACTCTGCTATGCAGTCACATGGTGTGAAAATGGCCCCAAGTGTGATTCTGACTCAGCCATAACCATCATGACTGCAATAACATGGACTTCAGTAACTGCGATACTCCGAGAAACCAGCTTTCTCGGGTAATCTGGGTACGGTGTTTACACGCAGTTAAGTAACCTGGTTAAGGGAAACCCATATATACATGTAGCACAAGAGTAACTTGGTTTCTCCTCCACCTCAGACTTACATTTGAAGCCTGGCACAAAGATTTTAACTTTACACTGACGGAAATTGCTTTGTTTTTTTTATGGGTTTTAGAAAGACAGAATTAGTAGACGTGAACAAGGAAATAGAAGAGCCAGGAGATTCTTTCTATTGTGTTTTTATTAAACAATGACCTGTAAAACAGATGTATTGGTAGCCCTGTTGTCACCACAGAGGATTAGTTTACAGCAGTTTTAAAAGAGGTTTCTTTAATTCGAAAGATATCCTGATGATGCGCAGAGGGAAATGGCCAAGGCTGGAGTCAATAACAACACAATTACACATTCTGCAGAAATAGTTTTTTCTCTCATTATACATAAAACCTATCAAATTTTAAAGATTTTGACAAAAGAACCTTAAGATCCACTTTACTGTAGACAAGAGATTTCCCTGTCCTTGACATTTTAGCTGTTCGGTAACAGGGCTAATACACCACAATGCGGTGCAAGCCTACTTCTATCATTATTATGGTCTACACTAATTGTAGTAGCAGATTGTAGTTTAAGTGATAGAGTCTAAGAGACAAATATGTAGACTGCTTGTTTTCATGCCTGTAGTTCTGAATGTCTAACATCAAGTCAAAGACTATATTTACTGTATATGCTGACAACCTTGAAGCAGCTGTGAGTTGCTGTCATGTTGGAACTGATGTGGAAACCTTGAGGGCTAAGTTGAAGTGGTTTTCGTGGATGAGTGGAATCATGCATCCATGATTTCAAATGCTTGGATGAAGCAATTGCATGTTTAGTTTTATGGTGAAAACGGAAGTCAGCCTAATTGCTGACAGAAGGAGAGTGGAACCTTTTAAAATCAGAAAACATCTACTGAAAACAAAAACAGCTTAAGCTGGGGTTGTTTTCCAATTTGTGTATTGTGCCTTTTTTCTGTTATGCAATTAAACTCCACTGAAGAAGATATCACCTAATGAGAAAAGGTTCTCACTGCTGCTGTAGTCGAGTGTCGAGTCGAGTCAACACGCCCACCCGCTCGTTTTTAATCCTCCTGACGATTCGGGACAGAGCAGCGTGCTACACGCAGGAGCTCATGAACATAATAGGGACATTGTACTAGGGGGCCAGAAGGATAAAGTCCGGATAATGTCAGCAGTGTCTCAATAATTTCTGTTCACACATACACCTCCTCCTGACAAAGTCAGGATAACGTCAGAATTCCATTGCATGTGTGAAAGGGGCTTATGCAATCTTGTGAGGACACAGAATAATACGGTGACATGTCCTGTCCTTATTGGTTCAATTGCTTTGAAATCTGATGCACTGCGTGCTAAAAAGCTGCGTTATTGTGGTATATTTAAGTACTAGAGCAGACTCTGTATGATGAAACAACTAATAAAATACTCCAACACAGGGCCAAAAAATGTCTGCTGCACATCTTTGTAAATGTTGTTGAGTTTTAAGTTTTTCATACTGCACTATTCTGCAAATGAGATTTCTGTTGTTATTCAACCTAATGAGTATAATTTACAGTAGGAGACCTAAAGTGATAACCCTGTATTTCACCCTCTCTTTGGATGTAGCATATCTTACCTGTGAAGGTGCGCTGCAGGAAAGCCCTCCACTGATCTCTCCAATTCGGGCAGCTGCTGTGGGGTTGCTGGAGCTGATGAGGACTGGCCCACTAATTTCCATGGAGTGGCGCTGGGGGGGAGGAGCTAGCATGGGTTTGTGGGACATGGTGAGAGAAGTGAAGGAATGTCGTTTCTTGCTGTTCTTCTTCTCTCCTGCCCGCTGGGCACCATTGCTTTGGGGCCCGGAGGAGGCCCCCTCACCAGAGTCTCCGCCAGAGTCTGATGCCTTGTCCAACTCTATAAGTTGACGAGCTGCTGAGTTGAACTATGAGAGAGGAAGAGAGGCAGGGGGCAATGAAGTGAGTGGTAAGGTAGAAATACAGTATAGATGAAGAAATGCCAGTGGTTGGCATATTAAAATTATCATGAAAACGGTCATATATACATATATACACACACACACACACACACACACACACTAATTGTGTCAGCACATTAAGATAGACATGTAGAATGAAATATCAATAAATGTAAGACTACCTGTAGAAGTAAGAATAGTAACAAAAGCTTCTAAGTCAATGAAATAACCAAGATGCAGATATTTACTAAAAAAACAATTTTGGGCTTCTCTCTGTTAGCGATGGTACTGTATTTGTTCATGAAACCTGAACATGACTGTGTAATATAAAGTAGAACAAACTTTTTATTTTGGCTGTAAAATGAGATACGTAGAAATAGTTTGAATGCAGTTTTTGTAAAACCCTCATGCAAAGACTACAAATGTTAAAAAGGATATAATACACATAATAGGAATAAAAAAATATATATAAATTGCCCGCCCACAGACTAACCTCAACACATGTGCGTTTGTATATGTAGACAGACAGACACACACATACTGGCCACTTTATTAGGAACACCTGTACATCTAACACAAGCCAGTAGAGCAGCTCTACCACAAATTTTACTTGCCATATTTTACAATGCTATAATTTCTCAGTTTTTTAGTTGAAACTGTCAGAAAGGTGATAATTCTACTCTCTGTTTATTATTGAGGTCATAGTGGGTAGTGGAGTTGTAGTGGAGTGCATTATAATAAGAGATAATAAGATATTTTGTCCTATATCTTTAAAAGGCAGATATTGACTTAATTGTGTCAGGATTATTCTTTTAAGTGCAACCTGTGGAGACTGACTGTCTAAATCTTCAAAGACATGTTCAGTGTTTCCTTGAAAAATCTAGACATTTCAAAAGGCAAAGAAGGAATAAATACAGCATGTTGTAGAAGAGAAGGAGAGTATGTATGTTTAAAGAATCAAGACACTTGATCCATCAATAACAGGTGACACTATTAGTTTTCATACCTCAACATATGAGATGGGAAAAATTCCAATTTTATCTCCCAGCATTCCCTCTGCCCAGTTTTCATCCACTCTTCGGATCACAGTCAGTATATCATCCTGTTAATTCAAGACAGATAGTGGCACTTTATTAGGAAGGACGTCATTTAGAAACGTGCTAACTAAGAGCATTTCTCCTCCTTGAGGAACAAACACTGAAAAGGAATAATGAGGTAAATACAATGTTTTATTAAAGGGAGCATGCCCATGAGTAAAAATACCAGGTTCTACGGGATGGCAATCTGTTTGAAAAACTACTTCATAAGCTTGTTGTTTTGCTGATGTGGCATTTAAACAAGTGATGACAGAATACAAAAACATCCAAATATGAGCCAAACAGCTAGGCATATAAAACCATTCAATCACTGTAGTTGAGCTTTATATGGCATTCATTCTCTGCAGCCTAATTACAGTTGTACTTCAAGATGCCTGGCTCAAAATCTAAACCATTTCTCAGGGCGTTTCAGTTAACAACCCCCACAACACACCCATAACTTGATGAAATGAATGCTTAGAACACAGAGCGTCACCATAATGAGAGGTATGTTTGTTCTTCTGCAGTGACCACATAGCACAGCCTTGGGTGTTGCAGTGTCTCACCTTAGAGAAGGGCAGACAGTCCTTGTCTGCCTCCTTGTCTTTAAGTTCAAAGTCATAGAGAGCTTTGCACTGAGGTGGTGGTTGTGGGAGTGGCTTGATGACCTGAACAAAGTTGGTGGGAAAAAAGCCATGGACTCCACCCATCTCACCGTGGTACCAGTTCTCATCCACTTGCCGGCGCAGGATGATTATGTCTCCTTTGCTAAACTTAAGATCTCCTGGTTCCTTGCCATCGTAGTTGTAAAGCGCCTTTGCGCAAGGGAGCTGAGGTACACCCTAAAAAAGAGTTTGAGAGAAAAACGATTAAAGGGTGGAACGAAAAAGATGACACCAATAAAGGATGCATCTCACTTCTGTGTACTGGATTCACTCTAAAAGATTAAAGGAACTATACTGTAAAAAGTGTACTGCATCCATACAGTATTTCCATGTCTAACAAAAATTAAAGAACAGATTGAAAAAAAAAACCCAAAATGCAGTTGACATAAGAGACCAAGAAAAAATGATGCAAGAATTTATAAAAAATATATATGTATTTTTTTATTATTTTTTTATATTATTAAAAAATATTTTAAAAAATGTTCATTTTAAAAATAAAAGAATGTCGTATTCAGAAAATTACGTTTTTTTATCATATGGAAGCAGCTTGTCACATTACTGGATGAATCCCAATCATGGAACCCTTTGCTACGTTTGCTATGTATACTTTTATGAACCTGTTTTTTTGTCTTTGTCTTTGTCATGGACTGGCAACTTTGGACAAGTCCTTGAGTGTTGGACAAGGGAGTCTTGTTGCCTGTGATAGTGTTGTTGGGTGTCTTTTGTATATTGTATGAAAAAAAAATCTATTCAATATATAAAAAAAAAAATACAAAAAAGGAGCAGGACAAGATAAATGTTTATTTGATTAACCTGAAATGAGAGAATGTAGACATTATGAAAATGGCTAAGCATATATAAATCGCACATTGGCCAGCGCTAATGAAAAATATTAAGTCACAGTAACCAATTTGTCAACTATCCATATAAAACTAACCAAAAAGGCCCCATTTGTGACTCAATAGTGAAAAGCTCTATGTTGTGTGGGTTCACAGAATAAGTATGATGAGCCGGGCTGGTTGTGACTAGCTGACTAACGCCTTTAGAGGGTTCGGGGCCCTGTCCCTTTATCTTGCAGTAGAAGGTTTTGTATCTCAGCCTGCTAGCTTAGAATCCTGAAAGGCCCATTCAGGGAATGACAATCCAGAAAAAGAGGAACAGCGAGTAGGGGGGGGAGTAGCAGGATAAAGAAGCATCAATGTTCTCCATTCAGGATGGGTGTCTATGAGGAAGGCTTCAGTCCAAACCAACCCCCCACATTTACCCCACTGCTGGTAGACATCCTTTGCAGTGATCAGAATCACAAATACCACCAACTGACAAGATGGCAACACTGAAAATTAAACAGTGTTAAACCTTTAGGGAATATTGACAGCGATAGGAAAAATCTCCACAACTCAGGCAGATGCTAGTAGAGTGAAACAGTATGCCAAAGAAACAGGGGTTAAAGCAGAGTTTGGAGCAGGCTCTGCAGTCTTGTTGAAGGCTAATGAACCGTTTAAAGGCTCAGTAGAGAGTAAAAGTACAGAATGAGCCATGATGGTGAGCCAGGGTGACATTACCCTTCTGCAGAGAATCACACAGTCTATCAGTCTTTGACTCGGCTGGTCCAGCATGTGGGGAAGGACGAGGAGGAGGGGTACTGCAGACCCCTACATGCTGCATTGGAACTGGGCCTCCTTTCAGGGTAAAACAGGTTTTTTGAGCCTACCCAGGCCTGGCAGGGAGTTTCATGATGAAAGTTTAAATAAAATTGAAAACTCTACTATTTTTGTTTCAAAAGACCAAACAGGTTCAGGTACAAAAGACCTAGTTACATAGTAAATATTAAATGCTTCTCCCTTAAAACTGAACATGATGTAACGGCAACTGTATTCACTGCCAAGACTTAATAAAACCTTCAGTAAGTAGCAGCACAGTGTTCAAAGTCAACACTGTTATGCAATTGCTTTTACACATGCTAAAGGTGATTGCACTCATAAAATGAAGTCAGTCCTGCATATACAAAACACTGTACTAGAACAATATGTCCTGTTTGCTAAAGTGGGCTGGCGAGGCATCAAGATGTCCCTTTGGATTTAAACTGCACTAGTTTAGCAACTGGTGTTTTTCATTATTAATTTCTTTACTGAATAACTAAAAAACTAAGTCACTCCTTACAGAGTGCAATGTATTGGCCTACTTGTCAGTTTGTTATGATCTCCCTGTCCTGGCCTCATAAAAGAGGGGCTGTTCACAGAGTTACATTTTCATGTTAAACTTAGCCACACAGAGTGGCCTCTGAAGCTAGAAGGTGGTGTGGGTGAGCAAGACAGAGCAAACCCAGGAGGGTGGGGGGGGCTAATGTCTTTGCTAGTTAATATCCGGTTTGCAGCCATGGAGACAATGCTGTTGTGTCTGCAGTGGATCTGCAGAAAGGAGTATCATCGATCCTGCGCTAAATCATAGCTGGAGATGAGAGGACTATGCCATTATCTGGAATGTACGGACAGCTAAAAAGTTTCCACAACATCCATACAAGCTATAAGAAATGTTTCATCTTTAGGGATGTGCAAAAGAGTTGCTGCAATTACAAAAAGTTGGCAGTAAGCACAAATTCTCACTAAAAAACAAAAACAATTAATTGATTATATTTCAGCATGAACTTTCTTATTGTATTTCAGCAACAAGACTGGAATGGAGCTTCCAAGAAATAAAAAGGCATTCTTGTTATTTAAAACAAAATATCAAAAATTTATATATTCTGGTCATAGCATCTCTAATGCAGTTTATAATCAAATTTTCTGTGCCTCTGAAAAGCTTGGTTGGCTAAGTGTGTGTTTGTCTACTTACCCGACTGTCCTGCTTAACACACACACACACACACACACACACACACACACACACACGCACGCACGCACTTTATACCCACACCCTCCTTGCCTTTATGACTTTCAACCTTCTCTGGGGATAGGGTGAACATTAAGGTACTAAGGTTGTCTGCATGAATATCCAGGCCCGACACAAAACAGCCAAAATTAAAGAAAACCTTGTTTTTCTGGCTGAATTAGTAGCAAGCCTCTCCAATAGGTTTATGAATGTAATTATACAGCAGTATAAAGACCCTTTGAGACATGCACTCCTTACCAATAATCTTAGGGCATCATGTCTGAATGCTCCTTGGGCGCTTTTCCATACAAGTCCCAAAGCCAACCTTACTTTCGTAGAAAGCCCTACACAGCAATAACTTGAGATTAAAAAAAAAAAAAAAAAACTCCTGGAAGACGCACCTATTTGCCCACTATGTTATAATAAGAAATATTTTGCACCACATATAGCATTAGTAGGGCCCAGAGAGCTCTCGCTTTAACTAACTGATGAAGCCAGCAATGAGAATGTTTGCAAAATGCCTAAGTCATCGTTGGACACCAATGAGGATATGCAGGTGACATGTTATAATTTCTATCATAATGGTATCATAATAAAATAATTGAGATAATATAAGTTATTTGGTGGCATATTTGTTCCTCAGAATGCTTTACCAATTAAAAATACTGTTCTCAGCATTTAATGTATCATTAGTTTTAATTTATCACTACAGTGTCAATGTCCAAACCTAATTTTCCAGAAACTGTTTTAAGTACATACGTGAAAACGGCTTATGACTAGGAGCTAGTTAAAACTTAAGTCCATGTATATGCATCATTTATGAGCTTCTTTGCTGAATGTACTTATTAAAACATCATACCCCAGGTGGAACTTTTCAGCACTTTCATCATTGCATTTTCACCTGCAGTAACTTTATCATGTATAGATGAGTGACAGACGGATAAAAATAGAGACAGAGAATAAAACTGTGTGTTTAGGCCCAGTGTGCAGATCATCAGCTGGTGTGTGTACAATTACTCCTGTATTGCAGATAATCCAATTAGAAAAGTGTGCTACAGGGACTAAGCTGTTATAGTTTCCCCTTTCCACTCATTGCATTACACGCAACTTAAGTGTTCTGCTCTGCAGCACAACCAAATGTCAACAACCTATGAGCAGACAGGGATAAAGACAGTACATGCATATAGTGCTATGAGGTAAGATCAGGTCAAATGAGGATAGTTTCCCTTTACTCAATGATGTTCGAAGGTTTTTTTGGGGGGGGGCTTAGCATATAGTTTAACCATGCTGGTGACCTGTTTCGATATATACATTGTCCAGATAGTCAACCTGTACAACAAAATTAACAATAAGTTACCAATAGGCACTCCTACACCAGTTTTACAGCTAAAACATCAAGGTATATTTTGTGCCCATCAGCATGAAGAGCACCTACCACACCGACTATGATGTCACAGGACAATTGTTGGTTATTAAAAAGATCTAACGATCTCGCCAGCACAAACACAGACAGGTGATGGGAAGGATGAACTCAAATATGTGCCATGTTCATACACTAGAGCTGCATTAGTTTAAATTGTTGGCGTTATGACTGCTGCAAAAAAAAGACTCTTTTCCTACCTCCCCACAGTATCTAGTATCTAATCTACTCTAGTGCAAACATTAAAAATAGAAATAAAAGAGGGTAGCTTCAGACAAAGAGAGGCCGACTAAAGGTGGCGGTATGAAGCTTATGATAGAGTGCTTACATTCACAAAAATAGCACAAAAAAGCAGAGGCTGAAACTGTAATTTATATTTTGTAGATTGCATTATTGTTTACACTATTAACACATTTTTTATTTATGGCATATTTTGGCTGCAATGAAACAACTGGTTCTTGATCTCTGCTCAGAAATATTTTCTATTATGTATAGTTAACAGAAGCAAAAAAGATTTCTGATTATCAAAGTATTCCATCAAAATCAAACAAGGCCTTGACATGAAGATTACAAAGACTGTGGTCGAACAAAGGAAAACAGATTATAACACTTGAGTAATGCTGTCAAACTGGGACCTTCAGATGAGCAGCTCTTGTGACAGCAGAAGCTCCTGACACAGCTTACTCATCTGGAGCTGTTTTCTCTCTCTCTCTCTCTCTCTCTCTCTCTCTTTCCCTCTCAGTCAGAGACAAAAGAATAACTTCCATTCTGTGGTTTCTATGGTAACTCCTCACAGGAGCATTTTTAGCTATTAATGGGTCTCTTGATAGTGTAAATGAATCTTAGAAAAGAGAGCCATTCGGCCTCATCAAAAAAGTTTGGCATTTTGGGAAATACAGTTTTTCTTGCAAATCATGATTCTAAACTACAACTACAACCAGCAGCCAGTTATCTTAGGATGCATATTGAAATTAGTTACCTAGAGGTAACTAAAAATACAAAAGACGAACCCTTCAAAAATGTACAACAATACAATTTTAAAGTGAATGTTTAAATAAAATAAAATATTTAAATAAAAATCTGGTTGTGTTGAACCACTTAAAGATACTTTGTAGATCAATGTGTTGGTCCTTGACAACACCAGAATAACAAGATTCATAAATCTAACACTTATTTTGCTGGGTATTAAGTTTACTGGATTAACCTTCCTCTTGTGTTAGCTTTCTGTTACCATCCCTTGTGTTAACGGGTCAGTTTTGACCCGTGTCCTAAATCAGCTGTAAAATACACAAAAAAAAAAATTATTTCTCATGTAATTTGTTTCTCATTTGTTGGTTACCTTGTTAGGCTTCTTTTTCAATGAAAATATTAGTTTTAATGTTTTAGGTGTGGGCCTTTTGGGGCTTTTTTTGTCAGCATACCCCTCAATCTTAGTATAAGAACATAGTAAAATGAACCTCAATAGAAAAATATAAATAAATACAAGATTGTTTTGTTACCTTACCATTATTAAGGGTTGTTAGAACACATCACTTTAATAATTTTGTTCAGTTTTTTTTTTTTTTTTTTATATTTTTAACAATAGTAACATCTATGGTGTTACGGGTCAGTTTTGACCCATATACATTTACTTCAAGGAAAAGCCAAAAAATAAAATTATTTCACTAAAATTTCACTAAAAGTTTCCTCCTGAGAAGCTCTTATCCAAGGTCATAGCTGGTACAAAGAATTGTCACAAGTGATATTGTGACTCTGCAGTCCAGTAGTCATATCGAGGACCACACGTTTTCCTTGATTTTTCTCTGGGATGCCACCAGCAACTTTGCCTGTGTAAATCTGTAAATTCCAGGCATAGCTTGTTTTTGAATCTCAGGCTGCCCAGATTTTTATACCATAAGTGACATTGTTGCGCGAAAAATATTTCTGTCTGTTGATGCGTCCCAGAGACTATCAGTGGCCTCATTGCAGGATCTGTACCCTCCACCAAGAAGAAGAACACCAAGGTAAGCATCTAGGTGTTCCTCATCAATGTCTTTCCACTTGTCACCATGGACTTTTTTTTCCTTCAAGGTTTGTCAAAACAAGAATTACTCTTTTTAGTGACAATGGCATAAAAAGCTCAAAACATGTCTTGATGTCACTGACTCTCGTCACAGCAAACCTTGTGAATCCAGGGGTCATTTTGATGACATTTGCAGCAGCTGCCCTACCATGTGCATCATGAGGTACTGACCTCCAAAAGATCTTACCGTCTTTGGACTTTCAGCAAATTCTTCAATAGTGGCCTCCTTATCAGACTCATCAGATGTGTCTATCTCTTCTGGATGAAACTTTACATTGTCTTCCTCCTCAGAAACCTGCTTATGCATGTCGCTTTGTTCCTCTGTGTTTACTTCCTCATTTTTACCAAAAATACTATCCAGAACTTGGCTTATTTAAAATCTTTCTCATTTTTGAAGCTGTAAATTGGAGATGTGAACTCTGCAAGTCACCAATTCAATACTGAATTCACACGTCTGGACGCGTCCATGTTTGTTTGTTTGTTCTGTATTTGTGCAGCTATACAGGAAAACAAGAGTCACCTAAAGCTCACATGATTGGGAGAGGAGCTGGCTGTCAGTGTTTATGCTGACAGTGCACTTATTGTTTCAGTTTTTGCTATAAATATTGCTTTATAACCTTATTTTTAGAAGTGGGTCGAAACCGACCCTAACATCACAAATGTCATAATTTCATTAAGAGCATTTCATAATTTAGTTAGAAGTTTTAAATGTTTTTTATTTTGTTGAAATAGAGGTTACTGACAAAGTCAAAAAGCCTTGATGTAACAAACAAATGTATATGGTTTTTTTATGCATTTAAAACTGAAAATGGGTCGGTGCCGACCCTAACACAAGAGGAAGGTTAAGCAAACTTAGGCATTTCAGTTTTGTTGAGTGCTGAGCCAAGATCTTTCTATTGAACTGGTCCCCACTGAGCGAGCACCAAAATTTTATAAAATTAAATAAAAAAACTAAATTCAGAATGCATAAAGTCTAAGAGATACTCAGGTCTAATGTGGTTAGAATCATTTATTCACTTGACTGCATTTTGTTGAAGAGGGAAGAGGTAAACAATTCAAGCTTTCCAAGAGCTTTGCTCTTTGACAACTCACTGTGCTGTTTGTTTCCCCTCACTACATACCAAATGTGTTCCCACACATTAGTCTACAGGCACGAAAACACAGAGTAGTCTGGAGGCCAGATGGAATCTTAGATCACATGTGAGAAGAACAAAAAGTTTCAAAAGCCTTTAAAACTCTCCTTCTGTTCACCATCATGTTTTGTGTTTGTAGGTCAGAGAAGGCATGTCCAGTTTAGGCGGGTACTTATATTCTATAACTGTCAATGTTTTGTCACTGACACAGATATTCATGAGACCCAGTGGCAAAACAGGAAATATCAGGAGTAAACACTCACTAACCTAAACAATCTACATTTTTATGGCTAGTTCCTGACCTTAAGTTGTAGTCTGGGATTTCTGTCTTAAAGTGGTGCTGATGATTGTGGAGTCCATCGTAACATAACACATGAGCAGAAGCAACATGAGCAACATTCAAAACAATTTAGAGCTGGGTGCACTTAGCAAGATATGAATTAGTCATCACAAAGAAGGTATTTTTGCAGCATAGGGGTATGGATCTATGGGAATACACACACACACACACACACACACACACACACACACTAGAGCTCTCAAACATGTGGATTTCATGAAGCTTTTCTGTGTTTAGGTGTGCGTCCATGCTCTACTGTGAAAATGTAGGACTTGAAACAACTTGCACATCTCCTTGTCCAGTCTCCTTTATGGGCTGGTTTTCTTTACCTATCTGGCCTCAGATGAGGGCAAAAGGCTGGTTCTGGGTGGCCCTGGGATCACCCACTCTGCTTGTCTGACTAAAAATTGAAAGAACAGCACTCCTTAACTCTGAGCCAGTTCATACACTAGGCTTAACAATTCCCAATGCACGAAAGCCACTCACATTTCAGACCAGAGAGAGAAAAACGAAGCTAGATACAAGCTGGAGACAGGGGAAACAGAAACAGTGTGAGATCAAACAACTATAAAGAAAATAGGGCAGTGAGCTGAGAAGCAAGCCTCATCATCACGAACCTATGCTCACAGAAAGTTGTATAGACTTAAAAAAAAAATTGCCAATAGCTGAGTAAGAGTAGAGTAATTTTGATCCTGCGTGTATTTAATAACTTAGTTGGGTGTTGCACATAGGAGATTAGGTTGTATCCAAGCTACAAAGGGATTAGTTAACAAATGTCACAGTATCTGTGTACTGAGTACCAGTAAATATGATCTGAATACTAAGCATTTCCTCACATTACTCTCCACTGTGCTGGTGAAAGCATGCAGTGTCTGTGGCCTTTTGTTCCCCTTAGCCATTCAGGGTGAGCCACCTGCTCTTCTCTGCTCTGGTTAGGCGGACTTCGATTTGCACAGGGTGTTGCAAGTCACAGGGAAACTTGACAAGGAACTGGACAACTAGCTATTCTGTAGGTTGCTGAATCTGCATTTGTTAGCTATATCTACTATGCCTGCTTATCTTTGATTTTCCAGCATAGGACGTCAGCCTAATGGGCAACTGAAGAACACAAAGACAAAAAGCCAGGATATTGACACAGTTGTGGTGAAAGCATCTGTGCTCCAACTCAACAAGTGACACAGCACTAAGTACCATTTTAAGAGAGTACGTTTGTCGACTAAACACACTTTAAATTAATCATACTGTATATAACATGCAGCTAAGAACTTTCGTTTAGCTCTACTCACTGCTAAGAGAAGCATCACATACTAGAGTAAGCATGTCAAGGGGTAAAGCTGAGAAACTAAGTGGGTTGGGGGCCTGACTATTTTTTTCCCCTTCCCTGCACTGAGTATGGAAAAAAAATTACAATTTGCAAGAAATCTATGAATTTCCTGTGGAGCAGCCATGACCACATTTGCCATTAAAAGGGGATTGGTTCATATGACAAGCAGAAAATTCTACTGGCCCAGACTTACATTACTAAAATCCAGGTTGCTGTGGTTACTTAAGACCAACTGCTGTGCCGGGTCATGTCAGCTTTGTTTGGGTGGTGAACTGGCGCAAGAACATTGCATAGAGCCAATGAGGATGCAGCACTGCATGTTCTGTACTTGCATGAGACAATGCGGAAAGTAGAAGACCTGGGACTGCAAATACACTGTTAACAAAATGGAGTTAGCTTACCATTTTGACTCCTCTCTCACCACAGATGATTTTTAACTACTACTTATCAAGGGTATGTCTGATATTATGTAACAACAACATATCAAGTTGTACTAGCGTTGTTATTATGGTGTCATCCTGTGCACTAATTCACTAGGCTGAATCAGAATGGTCTCGCCCAGTGATGGATGGTGAATGAGATGTGTTGAATGGCCCGAAAAGGCGCAAACAGGGCTTAAACTAGGGCCAACAGTGCAAGACACATCGCAAAGACCAACCCAATACCAGTTAGCCTAAAGGCCTATGGTTGCCTTGGTGCGTCCCAGGCCTTAAAACTAATCAAGAGTAAAAACAAGTAGGGTCTAATTAGGACTGGACCTACATATTCGACTATTTGGATAGTCATTTGCTGGGTAGGTATTTAGTTTTCAATTGGGGTATTCAGGTATTTGTTTTTTCCCCCCCGATCTAAAATACTTTTAACCACATTCCGTACCGTCTCTGAATACACCTCAGATAGTAAACTTCTTACAGAGAGACGCACATGCTAAGTGGTCTTACTTTCCTTTTTGCTGCTTTACTTTAATGTAAACCCATGAACAAAGGGAAATATTGGGTCCACTTAAAACAAGAAGAGGGGAAGAATCCATAGTACTGAACGACAGACCACAGAGGGAGTCTACTCAACCAATTAAAATTAAGATCACACCTGTCTATAATAAACTTATTTCACACATCTGCTGGAACTGTGATTTTTTTTCCCCCACAGACTTCACTCTCAGGCTGAAATGTCCAAGTGAGACAGCAAAGAGATTACCTAGACTTTATCCTGCTTGCCCCGGTGCCAAGTCCAGATTATATTAGCGACCCTGTGCGTACACAGAGCACGCTGCTCTGTCCCGAATGAGCGTGTTGACCAAGTTTCTATCAGGGGACTGCCACAGTTTCTTTTTTTTTTTTTTGGATGTATGGCATTTGTGTGGTATAAACAAAAAACATTTTGCCCCTCACAGCATAATTTTATATCATGTTGTGCTTTCTGTACATGACAGTTATTCCCAAGAGATTGCTTCAGACTGTGTGCTACATGTGTGAAACGACAATTGAGACACTGCCTGGAGTTTGTTTGTGAAAGAAGATATAGAGAATAAAAAAAAACAAGGCTGGTTGGATTAAACTTTTTCTAACATTTTAACACAGTGGTGTAGCAGGACTGCTTGTCTATTGACCTCACACCTAGGTTTTGTGGGTGTGCACTGTATAATAGTCGCCATGTATCTGAAATCAGTGTATGACTCATTAAACCAAACATTGACCTGGCCTTTTCAAGCAGAGCTCACAGAGAAGGTGCCAATTTGTGTTAAACAGCAGAGGTCAGAGAACATTAACCTCAATTTAGAACAGTTGTGATAGGAAAGTGTTCCACAGTCAGTGTTTGGGGCAGGACATGTTTGCCCTCTCTTCCAAAAAAATGTAAAGTCTTTGTCAGCGCTCTCTCCTATTCAAATCCTGTTCAATAATTAATTATATGCTGTCACCAAGAGACATGTGGTGTAACTGAGAACACGGGCGTTCAGTATGCCTGGATTTAGGACTCACTGGTACTTCCCTGGAGAATAAACACAGTTTTTTTTTAAACCATTTCAAAAAGAGACAATATTGGAAAAAAGCAACTATTTTAATAATCAAAATATTATTGGTTTTAAGAATTTTTAATTTTAATTTCATCAAATAAAAATGTTCTAAATTAAAGAACACAACACTTCATTCTCGCACTACGTATTGATTCCCAGTGCCTTCTTTTAGCTGGGACAAAGATGTCCCTCAGCCGACGAAATCCGTTTAACCGCACCTAGTGACCTCAAAGACAAACAGGAAACATTCCGATCAGAACAGCAAAAATATACAGCATACATCAACAGGAACAAATCTAAAAAAAAAAACATTAAAAATAATTGATAGAATCTGTCTTTTCCCCACTGGTCTGGGACCACACATCAATCATGTAGCAGCAAAGTTAGTGGCTGCTGCTGCTGCTGCTTGAAGGTGCCATAAAATCTCTGGGGTCATAAGTCAAACAACTGAAAATGAAACTCCTAGGACTTCACGATTCGGCCCCAGGGATGGGAACTTAACACTTAACATGCCAGCAGTCAAATGGCCTATGGATGACCAATCATGGCTCACCAATCACAACACAGGGTGATAGGTTAAACTGCTCTGATGAGGCTAGTTAGGTATTAGGGGTATCTTGGGAACAGGGGAGGGGCACACTGTTAAACAGCTGACAAAACAGTCAAAAGAATAAATTCTTCTGAAAACACTTAAAAAAACAATTTGGTGCAAAATACTAACACCCAGACTAGGAGGATAGCTGACATAAACTTTTTCATACAACTGGTACAAACCTATTCTTTAATGACAAGCCCTTTCAAAGTGGCCTGTAGAAAAGTTGATAAGTCATAGTAACATTTTCTAAAAGAATCCTGGTAATGGACCAGATAATAAAACATAACTTTTTTTAGTCTGCATAAGTCATGTGAAGGTCATGATTGCATCCCTCACAATTGTCATGCTGACAGACATGGCAGAAGATGGGATATGGACAGAAAACACAGGAGGCCTTTAACAAATGTTGCAAGTAAAATTCAGAATTAAACATAAACACAATGGAAACAACAACAAACACATTACATTACAACCTTCATTGAGAAAACCTATGTGATGGTCCAGAATATTCAGAAAAATCACAAACAGAAGGGTAGCAAATTGTATGAATATTAAATAATGTCAAAATACAACTGCTACACCTGAGTCTGCCCTGGGGCTTTCAGGTGCAGAGGCACATCAACAGAACTACAGACCTTATTTATAGGTACAGACATTTAATGTTCTCTCAGAATAGCACATTTACCCAGGAGTCAAAGAATACCACTGCATGTCTAACAGCACAAAAAACAGCCACAACATACACATTATTACATGTTGATACTATCCAAAGCCTCAGTGGAGAGGGTGAACATGAGCTGGCAAGTAATACAAGTCTAGACAAGCCTGATGTTTAGAGGAGTAACAATGACCTGCAACTACTCGTGGCATTCCTCAGACACACGTACACACACTTTATTTCATATAGGGAAGTTAGGTTAAAAAGGAGAAATCAAGTCAACAGCTTTCTACAATTGTGTCTATAGAAGGCACCAAAAGTTAAACATAGACAGGCACCCTTTATCAGGGAAGTGGTGTTTCCCTACAGTGACGGGGGACCTTAGTCACATGATTAGGTCTTTTGAACTCTGCACTTTGTTCTGACACCTGCCAATTATGGCCTATCATTAAAACCTGAACCCCAACAGCCCTCTCCCATCCCCAGCTGTGTAGTGCCGGTCCAAGCCTGCTAGAAAATGGGGAGGGTTGCTTCAGGACGGGCAACCTTCGTGAAAACTGTGCCAAATCAACATGTGGACAATGATCCACTGTGGTGACCCTGAACTCAAGGCATAAGCCGAAAGGACAAAGAAGAAAAAAATAACAAATTAAAAATTAAAACCACCAGATGGTATCGGGGCGGCAGTGGCTCAGTTGGTAGAGTGGCCACCTACTGACCATAGGGTCAGAGGTTTGCACCCCGCTCTTACCGACCGCATTGTGTCCCTTGGCAAGACACTGAACCCCCTACAGCCCATCCTCATCCCCAGCTATGCAGTGCCACGCTAGCTTCCAGCTGGGCAGTATATTGTCTGTTTTGTGTCAGTATTCTCTGACGGAAAATATCACTGCTTGCGTGTTAACGTCTGTGTATGGATGTACATAAAAATAAAACATGCAGTTTGGTTAAGTAGTGATCTTAGGTGTGAATACGAGTGTGCATGGTTGTCTCACTTTACAGCTGTCTGTGTAAACAACAGAGAGAGAATGGTGAGCTGTCCAGCGTGTAACCCGCCGTTTGTACAATGACTGTATATGCGTAACGTGGCTCTTAACAGGATAAGCACAACAGATAATGGATTGGTGGATTTATGATTCTTAATTTGAGGGATTGTTATCACTGTGCATTGTTTTAAGCTTATATTTATTTATATCAGTAGCTACTGGATCTAATCATAGGTTACAGTACCTCATTTGGGAGCTATGCTCAAGCTGTACTTTGAACTATTTTGTCTATCTTGTGTTTTGAAACAGACACACGTTTTCTAGTAATTAATAAAAAGATGGAGCTGATTTTAACAACTTTATGTACTGACATTTGGTTAATAATAATTCATAATCAATTATTAGATGGAGACAATATTGTGAATTTGAAGATCAAATTTTCAAAACAAAAAGAAGTTCCTTTATATCTTTAATAGTAGTAGTAAAGTATCCCAAACTATATCCATCCTAATTATGAGCCATTCAAGTTACCCTAGTTTTTTGGTATCTGTTTTCTAGATACTTTATATGACAATACAGTGAAAAACATGCATACAAATGCATACATGTAATCTGACACCAATAAACTGCACTTGTCTACAAATAAACTGACTTATTAATGTGTAGTGTGTAAAAATACATTGGGACAGCCTGACAAATAGACACAGGTTGGTGCATTAAATAAGTATTTTCTTTACACACAAAGAGTCAGCAGTCAGCAGTACAAAGATTGGTGAGCAGTGCCGACTCACTGTCTAATAAACTGTAATCTCATTAGACCTTTAACAGGCTCCAGCCTGGATTTAGACAGCAAGAAGGAAGGAGGGACATGGCAGAAATACGGGCAAAACACAGCTTGTGTCAGTGTCTCAAGAGAAAATTACAGGTGGCTCCCTGACACGCACTGTCCAGAAAGGCTTGGCTACTTCTAGACCTCCGTGGGAAATACAGAGAAGAAAAAAAAAAGTGTGAGCATGTTGAGAGAGCAGGAATGAATAGACCAAAGCCCTCTTGAAAAATTCCCAGTGGAAAGCCATAAGTATGTGTTTGCCAGTATGTGGGCAGTGTGAGGGTGTAATGATGGGGTTGAGTCGAACAGGCAGAGGTCAGCCAGCAAGCTAAGAGGAAAAGCTTCAACAACAATATGATGTCATCAAAGAGGGCCAATGTGACTCATCGACCTCAGATGAGGGAGGTGCACAGGAATTTTAATAAGATACCTCTACATAAGACACCCATAAACATTTTTTTAGATGAAATAAATCAACTACTAAGCGACAAGAAAATAAAACACAGTAAACTGTAAAACATAACTGGTAAAACACAACTTTGGAATGTCTTGTGTGTAACAGAAAAACTAGACAACTGCCTTCAATCAGCAGCAAATAATACCAGAAAAAAGCGTTTTCCTTTCCATATGTTTGTTTACAATCAATTTAGTGAATCTGAAGATATTAAGAAAGAACCGCAGGAGAAACAGCTGTTAAACAGAGGGAGGCATATGAAAAAAAATAAATCATTGCATAAAGCTCTCAATACAAAAGAAAGTAAAATGGACTAATTAAAACTCACAAGAGCTCAAGAAACAATTTGGTTCCATTTCCTGTCAATAAAACACACAAAGACAGACACACATACATGTACCATCTCTCTCACATCCAATAGGTAGTTGAGTGAAATTATTATTGTTACTTAGGGCCTTAACGAATAAGCATATCTGGAGATATTAGAGCTGCAAAAGTCACCAAAACTTCAAACTGTGCTAATGCACAATACTGTTAAATTTACACTACAGGTTTTAATAGCAGAAACGATCATAAAAGAACTTCTATTGTTCAATCATTGGGAGTAAAGGCTAAAATCTCTAGAGGAAATTAATGTCAACTGAAGACAGGCACAGAGAGTCTTTCTAAATCTTCTCTCCTCTCTCTCTTCAGCTCTGACCCCTGACTGCCATTAATCCTAAACCCTGACCTTTGACTTCCAGACAACTCCAGTGGCTTTATTTGCTCTCACACAAAAACCCACTGCACTCTCTTTTCACAATCTGTGGAAACAAAATACTGTGTTATGAGTCAACAAGGGCAAGAGGAAGCCAAAACCTCCATGTAATGGAGAACCATGGAGGTGAGTCACCAACCTGACTGTGAAGGGGCAGAGAACAACAGAGCTACATTCAAGATGAGCCTTTACAGTTACCTGATCAAAGAAATGCCAGGGCAGGGTGTCAAACAGCTGCTGCTGCCATGGAGATGTTAAGAGGAGGGGCTGAAATGTGACTTTAGTGAGGTTAGTCACTAAACATTTGTCCCATTTGTTCCTAACACCTTCAATTAACACTCATCAGCTTCTCCTGCCAGTAGCTTTCCATAGACACCTTCTCTGCTGGCCTCGCGACATGTGTCGGTCAGTAAGTAAGATCAGAGGGGACCCAAAACAAAACCCTGTGTGCATCTGTCAGGCAATTTCCACCACACTCCCCTCCCAGCTATTCTCTGGCCATATGAGAATTAGAGGCGGGGCTCTGCTTGAACAGGTCCACGGCACCAAAGGAGCTGTTTTAAGCCTTGGGATAGCCCAAAAATCAGAAGACTGACAAAGAACAATAATGAAATGGGACTGAGAGTATCACCCAGGGGCAGTGAAGTGCTTAGTCTCCATGGAGGACTGAACAGAGTTCATGCCAGGCAATCAGCAAGAGCTTTGATGTCTGTCTTTTATGTTCTGAAAATGTTACACCTGCATAGCCACATCTTTTCTTTTTCTTAGCTGTACTTTCATCATTGGCCTTAGACAGAAAAAACAGACACAACCTTCAACAAAATAGTTGGAAATGCAAGTCAAACAGCGAAGTGCTTCTGAATGCATGTCACAGTTATAAACAACAATTTAACATGGTGTGTATATGAGGGGACATTCTAATCTTGATGGGCACTAGTAAACAATCAAACTTGAAAAAATACTACAGAAATAAAAAAAAAGTGGTTGTTTTAGGTATCCATCTCTTTCAGAAACTAAAATTCCACGATGCACAAACTGCTTTGAAATGAGAATGAATCCTCTGAAATGGTACTCAGGCAAATGAGGCGGTTCTCCCAGTAGCGATATGCAGCAAGGTCTCTGATCTTCATACCTGCATTGTTACCCAGATACATTATCAGCACTTTGACATTCCAATGATTCTACACAGGTCCTTGACATCTTTTCATCTACTCTATCATCCTGTATGGAGCCCAAAACTGCTAGAAGGGGGGCCCACAGGTCTTTTTTGCGCTGACATTTTTGGGAAGTTTTTGACCTGTTTAAAGCTGTTAAAATAAGGATTATTATGTATACTATACCTTTTTCTGATGTAAAATATATATTTTTTTTTAATTGTAGTGTGCACATGTGACTTTGGTGATTTTAACATATGAGGCATTGACTTTCCAATAGAGGAATGCAAAAAAAAAGAAAAAAGAAAAAGCTTTTGTTTGACCTGAAAGGTAAATAGTGGTACCACGACACTGTAGCAATAAGTCTGTTGGTCTGTGTATTTCCACAAGTTAGGACAGTGATGCATGAATATCAACCCATGTTTCCTTGGATTCACTGAAGCTATATTCTTATTTTCTGTATTTAAAAAGCCCCTCTTGCATCTGTTTAAATGATGTTGCTGAAAAAAGGCTCCTGGCAATTTAAAACTTTCTACTGCTTTGTTAACTATACTTACAGCAATTCTTGAGTACCTGTGATAAAAAAAACACTTTGGAGTCACACCCTGGATTTCACAAGCAAAACTACAGCAGGTATTTTAAATGTAAGACTTTGTCGTAAAGCATTGTCACCAACCAAAAAAGATCTGAGAACCCTTCTGGTTGCAGTCAGTGCAGAGACTAGAATCATTTGTTTGTGGAACTATTAGCTACTCTCAATCACTGCCATTAATAATGCTGGGCTGCTAGTCAAGTGGGTGGCATTTGAATCACCACGATAACTGTTAATCCAGAGAAAAGATTAGACCGCCAGTAATGCAACATGCTGTTTTTAATCCACACAGATTTTCTCTTGTTTTGTTTCAGTTTGACCCTAAAAATGGAAAACAAAGATTTGTGCCCACTGCTCCATGTTTAGTTACAGAGAGTGCACTAACCCGTACAAGGGTGCTCTTAGCCTGAGCTCGCTGGGGTTGTCCTCCTGGGCTGCCCTGGTCCCTGGTCCCACTGCCATGAGCTTTGGAAACGGCTCCAGACGTACCATTTGCGCAAACCGCAGCTCCAGCCCTTCGAGGCCTTTGCTTGATGCCATCCAAGAGGCGCACGAGGAGGATGTTGCTGGGGAGTTCATCCACGGCACACTCCACGAGTGTCCGACACTCTGGGCAGCGCAACTCTCCACGTGACCCAAGGATACCTTGGAGGCATCTGCGGCAGAAGGTGTGCTGACAGGGAAGAACCTTTGCCGAGGCATCAAGCCGTTCAAGACAAACTGGGCACTCAAGCAAATCCAACAATACTGACTCGTCCATTCTTGGTATGTTCTGCCTTCTCTTCAGCAGAAAGACATAATGCTGATAAGGTTTTTGTTTGGAAGCAGGACCCGAAATCTCACGTCACTCCCATACCTTATCTATGGCCATGGCAGCTGCATCAACTAGAAAAAGAAAAAACAGTACATTTTATATATGGGTGAAAATGTGTAGTGTTACTTCATTTGCTAAGCAAGAAAATACTATATTTTTACAGCCTAAGCTAGTCTTGAGCTAACAACACTGGCAAAACCAAACACTGCTGCCATATTGTCTGGATTAGATTAACAAAAAAGGGACTGAAGGCTAACTTAATCTGATTTACTTCACAACGCATAACTACACCTGTTAACTGTGATCTCGGATCCCTGGGGCATGAACTTTTGCACGATCACCACGCAATAAAAAAAGCGCTAAAGAGAGAGAGAGAAAGAGAGAGAGAGAGAGAGAGAGAGAGAGACCTACAGAAATAGTGCAGGAGAGAAAGACAGTGATTTGACTTTCCGAAGTAAAAGCACAAAAGGATTCATAAAGAAGATTACACCTTTTTCTGGTAAACAATAAAATGATAAATCGAAAAGTTGAAAGTTGATTACAAGCGAACATTTCAATCACAGGTCCAAGTCTACCAATAATGTAACCCTGCCCCAAAAATATCAATAATAGTCAACATCACAGCACGAAAAACGTGTACTGATGAGACTTTTGATGACACTACTACTACTACTACTACTACTACTACTACTACTACTACTACTACTACTACTACAACAACTACTAGCAAAAGATTAAAACTACCTATGTGCAAATTACAGTAACGTGAAGTTTGCTAGAAAAAAACCGGGCTGGCGCAGGGACTGAATTAACAGTTAACAGAAGTTTTCATTAAGGGTTACTTGCAATTAGAAGTTTTTACGACATTCGTCCAAAACAAAAACTATTTCTAAAACTTTTCTGAGAGATAGCAATTTATTAAAAACACTTAATTGCCGCTCACTACATGTAACTCAGCTTACCTCTTCTTAGACCGGACTCCTCCTCTTCTTGCCCCGTATCTCCCAATTTTACCTCCCTGCTAACGCAGCAAGCTACACTGGATCTTCTAGCTACTTGTGTGGAGCAGTCACCAGACAAATACTACCGTTGGTCTTTTAGATGCGTAAAACGTCCAGTATAAACACGCCTCTGTCAGATACTTCAGTAAAACCTAACAAGAAAAGGACGCAAGCAAGACAACGGAACTCCAACCGCACCGAGCGCCATGCTAATACGCTACTTCTGCGCTACTGGACTGTGCCGCTGAGGGGAGCGAGCGGAGGAGGAGGAGGGGGAGGGAGGGAGGGAAGACGTGGGCTTCAAGTGCTGTCGGGAAATGGGAACATTCTAGGGGGCACGTACGCAAGAACAAGACAGAAAAGTACCCCAGGTGCAGCGTGTGGAAATCCAAAGTTGTGCGTAATGTCAGTACTTAACATGCGCTTAAAAACAAGTGATAAGCAGGTTGTTCGAATAAATGTCACTCCGCATATCCTCGCTGTAACGGAAACTATCAACTGGGTCAAACAATCACTTGATGATATTGTTTATATTTTTATACAAAGTCTGATTGTCACAGTGGAAAGACAAAAATCCCAAGGCGCACTAAAAGGAGGCGTCTGGCATTGTTTAAAGGGCGTGAACTGAGTCCCCTT
The DNA here is from genome assembly GCF_033026475.1 of Channa argus. Classification (NCBI taxonomy): domain Eukaryota; kingdom Metazoa; phylum Chordata; class Actinopteri; order Anabantiformes; family Channidae; genus Channa; species Channa argus. The sequence continues at coordinate 4,636,929 of NC_090204.1, read as the reverse complement.
TTGACATGTAATGATTGCTCAAAAAGCTCCTTTCCCGGACAAAGTGGAAAATAACTTGTTTGTCAATGAATTTCTTGGCTACTCCTATCTACACTGCCACAGTTTTGTTGGTACTTTAGCTAAGTGGCACATACTTAAGTCAACTTGTCACCAAAATATTGTGAAAGCCCCTCTTCCATGTTACATATCCAGCAGGCTACGTTGTCTACATTTTTCTAACACTCTGATACAATGTATCATGTACATGTTTACTGCTGCGTCATTCAAATATTTAAATATAGTCAGATCAGATACTCCATTAGGGGTCTACTTTTAAGATTAATCTTGTTTTGCGATAGTTAGCTAAATGACAGTATATTTGATTGTCTGGTGGTTACTTTTTGTAGCTTTTAAGTATTTTCTCACACCTCTCACCTTCTCTTCAGCAATTTTACTATTTTATAGTTCAGGCTCAACAATCTGTAATGGCAGTGTCACACATAGAGGATGTTTATGGTAAAGAAGTCCTGAAAAAAAATCATGTCTGTAAAAGCCGTAGACTTATAGTGTTTTCTGAAATCTCAATGGGCTATGTGTCATTTAAAAGTATCAACAATTATTCTAATTTACAATTGAAACAAACCATACTACCCCATATTTATTCTAGGGGCAAAAAGAAGTGAGAGAAAAATCTTCCAAAGGCACAGACTTTTAAAAATAAAAATACATTTAGAATAGACCTTTGACTTCTAATGTCCTTTATACCAAAGCAACAAAACTAGTTGAGTGTGAGGAGAGCGAGTGAGACACAGCTAGACAATAAACATGATTTATTTTTATCTCTGTCTGAGGACACAGCACATTGAGCAAGGGGGAGAGATGAAGGAGAGGAAGAAAAGAGCAATAAAGATGGAGATTTATGTGGAGGTGTCTCTCTTCTGTCACATGTGATCCCATAGGAGCTGGCAGGAGCCCTCAGGTCATATTTTCTCACTGTGAAACGGCTGTGCTCCGCCCCTCCACCTCAATTGAGATAATGCCCCTTGCCCTCCTTTACTGCTCGACCCCTATGTAGTACAACACACCCCGCATTCTACATGCATTCAGTGTCATTGGTTTAGGCTTCAGCAAACCTTATTTCAAGTTATAGAGAAACGTGGTGACTGGCAGACTTTGAAAGATTATAACATTTTATAATGATTTCACCTTAGGGTAAAAACTGGTTTGATGTCGGTAAATGTTCTTAGTGGTGTGGATGTCTGGAAACTAAGTCGTGTAAACTGGACTTCTTTCTTCTTGGACATAGTGTTTGGAGTCTAATGCAGTAAAGGGTGTTCAGAGCTCTACTCCGTTTCATACACCCACCAAGGAGGCCACAGCTAACGATCCTTCTTTTTGGGTATGAGGGGTGTTTGGAGTTGTGCTCCTTACATCTCCAAAACTATTTGCACTACTCTCACCTCCTTTATTGTCCACCTAATGGCCTACTTCAGACGGGGTGAGAAACAAGAACCACCCAGAGGGTATAACTGGGTGCCTTACCCAAGTGTCCCTCAGACTAAAGGAGCAACTTAGATGTTTTGTCATACATTTCCAACTAAAAAGAAAAAACCCCACTTGACAGATTTTCCGAACATTATTGTTATTGTATCATAGGAGCTTGTGTAGCTCCTATGATTGAGGTGAAAGCTATGTTGCTGCCTAGAAAATGGGACACAGAAAGCAGGAGAAGAAATGACAGACATATGTACTGATTTCCAAGAAAAGATGAACCATGACAGAAGGATTTCCCCATTTTGTACAGTACATTACTGTGAAAATATCCGGAAGATAAAATGAAATGCAGTGCAAGAAAATAAATTTAATAAAGCAATGGGCAGATTTTAGAACCATCTTGGGGTTGTTCACAAGTGCATAATTCACTTATTTAAACAATAATGTCTTAATTGAAACATGACCAAATGTCACTGACTTAATATACTATTAACATGAGGACAGTCACATCCAGTGATTTCCATTTGTGCTACTTTGATAAGACTTTCAAACTTACTAAGTCAGCCTGAGGCAACCTGCTTTCAAATTACATTAGGGACCCTAGCTGAATGTCAATGAATGTTGCCTGATAACGGTTGAGTGCATATATTTCTCTGTGGGGAGAGATTGGGCCAAACATGGCCTTATTGAAAACTCAAGCCAAGAATTGTATTTGTCAAAAATAAACTGATAAAATTATGTATTATGTATGAGACTTTATCATAGCTCATATCGTTAAAAAAAAAAAAAAAAAAAAAAAAAAAAAAGGATATCATCTCTTGCACACTTGTAGGCTTATCTCTATTAATTTCTCTTGATTTTTATAACTAGTAAATCACTGTATGTCCAAGTACTAAGTAGATATAGACTGGTATATGGAAAAACAAGTCAAATCGAATCTCTCACTCTAAACATGGTTTTGTTTTTGTACAGGGATTGAATACAATTCCTTACCTTCTTGTGTTCTCTAAACAAAATCACTACGGAGGTAAAATACTCACCCATGCATAACAGAAGTCATAGTACAACATAAAACTGAATTCCTAACTGTGACATGGAACAACCAACAAATGCAGTAGCACCATGCAGCATGAATACTGAATGAACTGTTTATATGAGTGGATGGTAGAGAAAGCCATAGCTGTTTAGAACCCATGGGTATTTAATAGTTTATGACAGCATCAAAATTCAAATAAATGTATGTCAGTCAATTTTTAAATACATTTAGTTGACCGTTTTATGATGTGAAATTGACCTGCATTTGCATATTCAATTTGAAACATGCTCAGTAGGCTTTTACATTTGAATTCAATTAGGAAAAAAAAATAGCAAAGATAGCAATATGCATTTGCATTTTTTTTCAGTCATGACAGATTTATGCCATGCCTGGCATCTGAATTGTTATTCATTAAAAGGACATAGAAAACCTCTTGGCTTCTATACTGTACTCAACTCCAACATCATTATATAAAAGTTGTAATTCAAATCAGTTTCTATTGGAAATGCTGAGTAGGTCACATTAAATGCATCCATTTGTTTATACCCCCCCACACAACAAAATTTGGATGATGACATTTCCAGTCTATATTGTTGCCAATAATTACAATTTGATTGACAATTTCAAACCAGTAATGGCCGCTTTGTACTTTTGTAGAATAGAGAGCATAGTGTTAATTCTTACTAGATGCTAGTCAATTACTTAGCTATAATTCAGCTCAGAGGAAACACACCCACTTCTCCTGTCACTACATCACACATGGTGTAAAAACAGTGGAGCCTTGTGTTATATCATTATATAAGTAAATCTTACTAGCTGACAGAAGGGTGAGTGGATTGTTGAAGGGCTTTAGACAGCAGTCTTACATAATCACCAGTGGCACCACTGTCTGGTGAGCCTAGAAAAAAAGAGAACAATTTTATTTTAAATTACATTACCAAGAGTTTACAAATACAAGTGGTTATTCTGAACAATATAAGTGTAGAAAGAACCACAAAAAGGTAAGTCAGGTTATTAAAAAGTGTTTATTAAATAAATATTTACAATAATTATTTTACAATCATATGAGACTTACTGTTGACATCTTGCTCATATCATCAGTACAATCCTCGGCACTGAACTTAACTGCCCTGGCATACTGCATCACTTCTACCACCCTCACGACAGTCCTGCTACAGCTTAGTAAAATACAACAGTCTCGAAATAATTTCTTTATTCAGAATTAAGTTAAACAGTAAAAATTAAAAAAAAAAAAATGTGAAAATGTATTAGATAAGCATTTAACTTCTTGTTTGGTGAAAAGGGTTATAAGAAAAGGAAGCTCAACTGGTTCTGAGGAAATCATTGTACATCTGTTCTGAGGGTGACCTGGTTTGAAGTATGGTTGAGTGTGTGACAATTAGAAAGTGAGAGCACCTGAGGAGAGCAGATATTGCTCCGGTGGAGTCAAACTGAACTAACAAAACTCAAACATAACAGAGCTTACACTGTTAATGTCATTTACAGACTGTCATCTGACCGAACCTTAAATTTTACTTTGGTTAACAACAACCCGTATTTGCTAATGTAATTTCGAATGAACACTTATAGCCAACAGTATGAAAAACAGCCTTGAATTTACTAGTTATATATCATGCAAGTGTGTCTGTTAGATGCATGTCTGCAAAACATCGTGCATAGATCCTTCTGCCATTGATGTGCATCATAGGAAGACATCAGACATCTAGCAGATTGTCATAACTGCCAGCAGCTCCACTGGAGAGAACATTATTCATCATTATCTAAAAGAAAGAAAGAGAGAGAGAGCGAAATCAATTGGGACAGATAATTTACTAAAGGAACAGAGGTCACGGGTCCCTTTAATCAGGACATGACACTTAAGTGACTGAAAATTTTTAGGAACCGGCAAAACATCTCACTGCTGTTCTTGTGAACAGTTAGTTACAGCTTTAAAAGGAAGGAAAGTTTAAAAGGAGTTGCACCAGTTTTTGTTATATATTTTAGTAAAACCCTAATAATTTTTTTTGTGATGTAACTATGGAGAGGTCACTGTCAGCTACCCAGTCCTGTTTAACACTTTGGTCTAAAGGAAAACATCTCAACCACCTATTTTGAAAGTGGTTTGGATGTAATTATGTGTACAAATTTGCAGGGTGAATCCTACTGGTCTGATCAGTAATATATTTCAGCAATACTAACACTGTGTTAAACTGTTAGTATTACTGTATGGATGGGAGATGTTAGATGTCATTTGCAGATCCTGACATAGATCCTTGAGGGAAATAGTTGACATTTGCATCAAAAAAAAAAAAACACAAGAAATGTTCAGCGAGAAAATGTATCTGAATACTGCGCCCATCCTGAGGGAAACTTGTCAAACTGACTTGGCAGTTGTCGACCCTTGCCTGACTACAGACTTGGCACAGAACAAGATTAAGCAGAGAGACAGTGTTGAGAGTGTGTTTCACATCCACTTAGACCTCTTTACAACGTGGTGAAGCTGCAGTGAATTGAGAAAAGAGGATAGGATTTTAGAGATTAGATTAAACACTCACTGTACTTTGACACAGCTTTGTGCTGTGGAAAAAGCACCGAAGACAATCCAGCAAAGCTGCTGACCAAAACGATTAAAAATGATGAACGCGTATCATAGTGGTTTACTCAAGTGAAGTTAAATGCGAAATGAAACAATGTTGATGAAAATGGAAATCAATTGGAGGGAATAAAAGAATAAAGGGAATAAAAGAAAGAAAATAAAACAAAATTATAACTAGTCATTATAGAGTGGACACAATTAAATGGCAAAGCAGGCTATTTTTCAGACATCATGGAATTAATAAAATTTTTATTTATTTATTTACCACACACACACCCACGCCAAGTCTTCCTTACTAACCTTCTTGATATGCGCCATCAGCCATCACTATATGAAGAATATTGGGATACAGATGTTGATGCTCAGTTCCCAAAATGCTTAGGACCAGACTTGAGCCCAGGTCAATATTTTCATCTTCATCTTCATGTATAGCCTTAAGCAACAAAACAATAATCCATGTGTTAAATTGGTCTTCCATTCTAGCACATAACCAGGAAGTTGCACTACCAATTTTAAGATTTAGACAAATAAAATACATGTCATACCTTAATCTTATTGTAGGCCTCAATGAACTTCTCAAAACCCATTTGCTGCTCCAGGTTGAAGCGAAGCTCTTCTAGACGACTGAAGATGCTGTCATGATGTTCAGCCTCTCCACCCTGGTCCTCTCCACTGCCATCTGTAAGTGCAGCAGGATTTGACACATTATTTTAAATGAATACATTTTTTTACAAGACTACTTATTAAAAGGCATGAATAACTTGACGTGTAACATTTAACAGCAACCAGTGAAAATTCCTACTGAAAACACTGGCAGGTTCAGGATTCCTCCTACCTGAATGCCATTCTTCATTGAGCTGGCTGTTATTACCGTGGTTCCCCTCTCCCACACCATTGGTAAGCAGCTCTCCTGCTTCCTCATCAGGACTTTCATTAGAACATTCCTCCTCGTCTCCCTCATCTTCCTCATCTTCACATTCTTCCTCCTCCTCTTCATCATCATCATCCTCATCATCATCCCCCATCTGATTGTTGTCCTGATCAATCTCGGCTGCTATTCTATTAAACAGTTCGTGGTCTTCGTTATCTTCGTTATCTGGAGGGTTTCCATTAAAATCTCCCCCTCCAACCTCTGTGTGACCCTGTAATAAGTCACCCTCTTCTTGCAGCAATCTTTCCATTGAGTCTCTAATGTCACGCAGGTCTTCATCTTCATATACACTAAAGGACAGACCATGACAAAGATGCCATTACCTTCTGCAAAACAGACCTGCTCCATTTTTATAATGTTGTCTTTCACACTTTGGAAATTATTCGTTATGACAGGTATCAGTTTGCCTTACTCTTCATTCTCTGACTGGACATCGTCTTTAGTACCCTCTTCCAGGTCCTCTATTTCCATGTTGTTGTTCTGGGCAACATTAGCGTCACTTGTCACTCCTGAGTCCTGCTGGGAGCTGAAGAGATGACTGAGGTCTGGTAGAGAGCATGTCCGCAGCATCTGACCACATAAACAATGTGATATTTTCAGACAGTAGGTTTTAAGTTAAAAAACACTGTATTAAATAAATAAATAAAAGTAACAATGCAATTGCAATGGTAAATAAGGACACTGCTCATAAATAAGAACAAATACTGCCTATGGAATTGTATCTGGTTTTGTGAGGCATAAGAAATGTAGAAAAAGTTACTGCACCACTAGCAACTGCAAAATTCCAACCCGCCATAATTATAATGCAGATCTATGTGTGGACAAAAAAAAAAAAAAAAAATCATCAAGTTCTCTGGATGTGAAATTCCCTGATGAAGGTTTTGAAAGATACAGGTTGATGGATGCTTTACCTGTCCTATCAGACCCACTGCAGGTTCAGACAGTATGATTAATGCCACTGGCTTCCTGAATTTCTTCAACACCTGCAATAACCTTCTATCTGATTCCTGTTATCATAACAATCATGTTTCTCTGATATTCACAAGATACTTACCATTAGACCTTTCACATTGATAATGAAATTACCAGACAAAAACATTAAAAGTAATATTCTGTGAACACCTTGGGGTTGTTGGCATCAAACATGCCTGTAGAGAGACCAATGAGGAGGGCATCATGGTGTTTGGAGCGCAGAGGTGAGACGGAGCGTGATCGAGAGGCTAGAGAGGAAGATGATTCATCCATAGATGACTGGGCTGACAGAATTGCAAGGGCAGCAGTGCGTCGGTGAGCTGGGGAGCACAACTTTGTAAACAGAGGCTCCTCGCACCGTGCTAGACCTGAATAGATGCAGAGAAGGGAAATTTTATGTAAGAGAATAATCACATTAAAAAATAAAGTTGCTTTTATTTACTAACATCTGTCACCACATTAATCTCACCAGATGGTTCTGCTGGTTTCTGGACACTCTTTTCACTTTCCTTAGTGGAGCTTGGGCTAGCACTGCCCTCTGGTGGCCTGTAAGTAAGACACACTTAAATTATATCACATCACATCACCTAAACTTACTAGATACTTAGGTATAACCCATACTGGGCTTAGTAAAAAAAACAAGATATTTGTTTTTGGTGTCAAAGGCCACATTTGTTTTCAAGATAAATAATAATAATAATAATAATAATAATAATAATAATAATAATAATAATAATAATATAATAACAATAATAATAACAACAAAATAAATTACATTTTTTGTTTGGCTTCCTGCTCCCATGCCTTCTGCACAATGGCTGGGTGGTCTGTGGCCTGTTTAATTGCCTCTTCCAAAACGAATGACTCCACATCTGCTAGATCTGAAAGAACTGAGGTCAGATAGGAATGCACTAAAAATGCAATGAAGTGAGATGAAATTAATATCAGCTAAAGTGATGTACTAACCATGAGTTTCAGTAGGGTTGGCCAAGGGTGATATTGATTCTACTACATTGGCCACAGTCACTTCCTGATAGGAGGCCTCTGCTGGAGTTGTGCTCTTCTTCTGAACTTCATGGCTTTGAACCACAGCAGATGTTGATTTGGAGATCAACACTTCTTTAGGTGTCCTCACAAGCTCAGGTGCTGGTGCCTGGTTAGGCTTATCTGTAAAGAATATAATATCCAAAGTTGGTTTTAAACTGTGCAAACTTCTTGTGTTTTGCCTGACTATAATTGAATATGTACTCTATAGTCTCAAATTCAACATGAGCGTGCTCTCAAGTTAAGGCTTCATGAACAGGAGGTTTTAATTGTATTACACTGCTTTTATTTTTGAGTGCATAACAAAAAAAAATCAAAACTTCATTTATTAGGCAAGAACATAAATGGGGACTAACCAGGACTTGAAAGGTCCTGACAGATGGTGATATTCTCCAGCTGCTGGGTAAGAGGCTGAAGCATGGCCTCCCGAAGTTCTTTCACCACTTGGGAGTTTGGACTCACTTCCCTCGCTTTTCTAGGAGCTTCTTCCTGTAGTACCCCCATCTGTATAACTTCACCTGATGTGTGCTCTGAGAAATTACACATTCATATAAAAAGGAACTTTATGTGCTTACTGTGTTCACAAAGTGTCCACTTAGCAAAATGACAACTCACCAATTGTTGTGAAACAAGTCTCCTCCAGAGTTTGTTGGGCTACAGAGAGGACAATGGGAATCCCTGCCTGCCACTTCTTCCTGTCTCCAGCAGAAGAACTCTCTTCTGGAAACACTGAGGTAGCTAGTGAAAGAATGTTGGGTTTAAGAAAGAAACTCTATAAAACTCGTTGCAAAATTTTCTAACTTAAACTAAAAACTACTGTCTTTTATGGTATCAGTGAATTCCTGAGGAGCACATAAGCACTAAAATGTATTATTTTTTTAGTCCTTTTGGCTTGTCCCGTGAGTTCATGGTTGCCACAGTGGATCATTGTCTGCACGTTGATTTGGCAGTTCGTATGCTGTTCCTGACGCAACCCTCTCCAATTTCTACCAGGCTTGGACCGGCACTGTACAGCTGGGAATGGGAATGGGCTGTTAGGGGTTCAGTGTCTTGCCCAGAGACACTTTGACATATAGCTGGGACCGGGGACCGAACCACTGACCCTGTGGTTTTTGGAGGACTGCCTTATCAACTGAGCTACAGCTGCCCCCAAGCACTAAAATGTATTGAACTCCAAAATTTACAAAGTGGCTCTTTCAAATAAAAACTAATTAATTACATTTAAAAAAAAAAAAGGTAAACCTTCTTAGCAGATTGAAAAACAAACAACAAATCTTGTGTAAATGCATGGGTCACCAAACCATATAATATCCAGGGTTCAACTCACTGCTTGTTGTGGCACAAGTTTCACCCAGGGTGTGCTGAGCCACAGCAAGGACCAGTAGTTCTGCTGCATCCCACTTCTTTCGATCTCCATTTAAAGAGACCTGTTCCTCTGTGTCGGGTTGGTTCTGTTGGGAGGCAAGACTTGGTTCTGCAGTGGCAGGAAGCAGCTCCTCAACTTCCTCCACTGATTTCTGGCCTTTTAGGTTCTTGTTAAGTCTGTGCAGTATTTGCTTTTTCTCAGTCTGTTAAATAAATAAAAAAATATTTTATCTTTTTTTAGTTTCTAAATATTGAATCAGGAAAAATTCAGGTTAGGGGAAAAATGTAACTCAAATGATTACTGATAAACTCACCTGGATGGTTGTAGTCTTTGGATCTGGTAGGCTCTCTTTCAGTGGAGTAATCTGTGAAATGCAAAATAATTAAAATTGATACAACCAACAAATACATACTCTAAGAAAGAGATGTGGTATGACACAAAATATTAAATAAATATATACTGACTGCTCCAACATTCTTCAGGGCAGCAGTCATGGATATAGCGGGGGTAGAGGGTTTGGATGCAGGCAGGGCTGAAGCTTTGGCAGTTGGTTCTGGCTCAGAGGAATTGGGCTGTGGAAATTGACTGTCAGAGGTAGGAGGTACTGCTACTGCTGCCACTGCTACGTTTCCTGCTGCCATGCCAACCTTAACCGCCCGAGCTGCGAGCTTTCACAATAAAAACAATTAGTCTACTACGTAAACTAATGTGCCGATAAGCAGAATAATTGTAGTGGCAGAGGGATTTCACAGGAAAACACACTTACATGGTCCTCCCAAGCTCTCTTTTCTCTCTCACATGCTTCTCTCCTCTTTCTCTCTAGTTGCTCTTTTAGTACAGCAGCACGGGCATTTGTTTGGGCCTGGTAGGTACATATACACATAAATGAAGCTTCCTCTCCTGTTAGAAACACCATCCATGTAGCCTGAACATTACAAGCTGTTTTGATTTGCATCTACCTTGCAGTTTTGCACTCCTACCTGCAGTTATACAATGCAGCAGCACAGCTTGAAAAATCTAAGTTTAACTTAAGGTGACAATAATAACTATTATTTTCTCTACACTGGTTGCTGGGTAATTGTTGCTATAATTTCAGGATTGTTCTGCACACAGGCCATTTGACACTTCCCCTGAAATAACAAAGGAAACGTCACAGACTGAGGTAGTTGGGAATGGTGTATCTTGCTTAGAGTGGCTACCATCTTCTTTTTTTTTTTAAACTTTTTTAAAAAAACTCTTGATCTCTGTTTTCCTGTAAAATCCAATAAAATTTAATATATAAAAAAAACATTCTTTGTAAATAACTGAATAAATATAGTTATTTAATGCAAAAGTAAATGCTTCATGTTCGTGCAGACTCAGGCAGCATGATTAGCGCTACTGCCTCACAGCTAAAAGGTTGTGGGTTCACATGCCCGACATGTTCTCCAGGTTTCCAAACATATGCATGTTAGACAACCATTCACAACCAAAAGCAGTTTAGAGTCACCAATTAACCTGTCTGTGTACATCTCCCTTTGTTGGCCCGGCTTTTGCCCTATGACAGCTCAGATAGGCTCCAGCCACCCTACAACAGATATAGAATGGATGGTGCAGACTCACTTTCAAAGCCTCCATCTTCTTTCTCCTGAGCTCTGCTTCCTCACTGGACTCCTGGCTGTCAGACCCATCACTGTCATACTGAAACAGTGACAACAGCAACAAGACTAAATGTCAAAGTATCACGTTCATACTGAAAGTAATCTCAGAATCTGAGAATGGTGGGGTGTACCTTCTCTCCTCTGAGTCGGGCTTTGATTTGTTGACGCTCGTTGAAATTCAGCAAGCGGATCTGCCTCAGCTTTTTTAAGTACTCCTGTAAACAAATACACAAATGTTACATAGTGTATGGTTAGCACACTGGCACAGACATACACATACATAGTAGTAGCAATGATCTGCAGTCTCAAAAAGAGACTCATATCAAAGGCAAAGCTTTACTCAACATGCAATATGATGTTAACATCTGTTCATTAAAATAAAATGCATTTACATACTGCATTTAAAGCAAAATAAAGCTATAATAATACACAATGCTAAACTGAGGGGATGAGGATACTTAAAATGGGACAAAACACAAAACATAATTTATTGCTGTAAATACAAAGATAAATCAATAGTAGAAAAACACACATTATGCAAAAAGTGGACATTGGTTTGAGCTGCTGGGTGGAAGTATGGGTGAGTCAGAGGGAGTTTTGTGCAGACATATAAGACGTGCCAAGCCAGACGTGCCATGAGTGAGGAATAATGTGAGGCTGGGCATTCAGGTTTAGGCTCCTACCTCCTCCTCGTTGTTGACTCTGGGTCCCCTGCACTGAACCGAACCAGCCCAGCTCCCATAGATTGCAGCCAGGTTTTGCCGCGTACCCTGTTTGCCGTTCAATTTAACCACACTTTAGGAGGGGCACAGGGCTTACATTTACCTGCCATAACAGTCAAGAACTGGGGCCAGGAGAGATTTAATACTACTGTAATTAATGTTTTTATATCTGAATCAAGGGACTTTGTGTAAAGTCAATGGGGTCATTCACAGACATATTGTTTCAATACTTTTGATCCCATTATTTAGATTTGCAGTTTGGCCCACCTGTAGATTATGTCAATAGTACTTCCACATGCACATAATGTTAATAGCAGTGCCTGTCTTGTACATACTCTAAACACTAGGTTTTACACTGCTTATTGCACTTCTTGTTAGATACTAAACTGCATTTTGTTACTTGAGGGTTTTGTTGTCCTTTTGGCTGATGCAGTGATTCCAGGGTCACCACAGTTGATTAGACACAGTTTTCACGCAGTTTTTACTTCCTGACGCAATTTCCCCAATTTCTACCAGGCTTGCACCGCCACTGCACAGCTGGGAATGAGAATGGACTGTTGGGGGGTCTAATCTCATCTAACCCCCTCCACCAGTAGCATGCCGACCACAAAACAGCGGAAATACTAAGTCACTTGTGAAGAATGACCATCTAGCAGTCTAAAACCCAAAAATGTCTCTCAGGGATTTGTTGAGAACAAACCAGTCCACAGTAACTGGTTTCAGACATATGTATCAGTTGTCATACTGGGTGGTAGAGGTGGCTCTAATGTTTTGGCTAATTTATAAGCTAAGCTAAGTATGAGCTGAAGTTGTGTGAGCCAGTGTGGGTTTGGTAGCACAAGCAACCCTTTCACAGTGTAAAGAGGCATTTGATACAATATTAGCATTTTAGCTCACTGGAGCTCTAACATTTCTACTATTTGAAAAAGATACATCAGTGGCATATTTTCAAGCCAGTTTACACAAAGCCATACATATTATTTGAGGGGTCATAATCACTAGGTTTCAGTATTTTGTAACAGCAGTTTACATTTAAATTTACAGTATAACTCACACTACGTACCAACTGCCCCTCAGCCCGGACTTTGTTGAGCATGGCTTCTCTCTTCCGCTGTAAAAACTCCTCGACTTGATCAGCTCGCTCAGCAGCCATCTGACCACGCTGCCTGAAAACAGAATTAGGTGCTGAGCACTCTTTCATGCTGTGACAAGAGATGTGTACCGTAATTTACTGACTGACCTACTAATACGAGCTTGTATTGAAACAAACTGCAGCCTCTGAAGTTCTCTCTTGATCACATCAGGGTTTAGTCGACCAGGGCCATTGGGCAGTACTGGACCAGCAGCAGCAGGTACACTTATTGCACACAGTGGTAAAAATATTGAAAACAATATTTAAACACGGCTAAACAAATGTTTACAAAGAGAAAATGTATGAACTTACCGAATGGGACTGCTGGGGCCTGCAGACGATCCTTCCCTGCCCATGTCTTTAGGGTGTGGTTTAGCCATTTGGTCCAGACAAGCATGGTAGTGGTCATAAGAGCCTTTGTTTGGGACAACAGGGCCAACACCTGCAGCTCTTTTTCCACCACTTACAAAAAACTGAAATTACAAGACAAAACTTTGTTATTAGCAGGAAGGTGGACTGTATGTATGGTGTATTTGAATTTAGAAGATGGCTTACATAAATTCTTAGTATTAACAAAAAATAGACCTTCAATACCTTTCTCTCTGGGCTGCTACCTCCACTAGAACTCAAGACATGTTTCCACCCTTGTTCTCTTGCTTGGTTTATGCGATTAAGCTGTGAGAGATAGCAACCTTTCCAAAGCTGTTTCCTCTAATTATAACAAAGACTTGATATGTAAGCAAAATTATATATTTTTTCTAGATTCTGCATTTACAACCCACCTTTTCCTTTTCATATCTCTTCATCTGCTCTGCTTTCAACAGGAACATCTACAGGTGACAGGCATATTTAAGAAATTGAATGTGTATGAAACACTGCAAATGGAATTGACAATACACTCACCTGCTCTCTCTGTTTCCTTTCTTTCTCAATCAACTCCATCCTCTTCTTTCTTATGCCATCCTGCAGTAGCAGGAAACAAAAAGTATCTTAATTAAAAAGATCATAAACACACTTTTTACACTTTGAGGTAAATGCCAACAGGGCTGCTCTGTCACTGGGAAAGTGTGTGAGAAAGGAGGGAAAGTTTGATTAATAATAGAAACCAGGCAGAACATTCCGAACAGAGTCAGGAACAAGAAACGAAGGGAGTAATAAGAGGGAGAACTAAAAATGCTGGCAGTGAAGGACCTTCACATGTAAGTGAACGGGGGAAAAGGAGGAAAATGAACATGTTATGTGGGGCTCTCAGCTGTACCTCATGTTTTTTCCTCTCTTCCTCCACCTCTCTTCTCTGGGGGGCTGCTGGAAGAGGAGCCTGAGCAACATATGACACTGGGGTTCAGAGGTTGCCAACATACTATTATGTAAAAACATAGCCCCCCACACACACACATGGGAGAAGCAGCCTTGGACATGCCAGTCTAGGAGCCCACCATCAAACTGAGTTTTTTGTTTTTTTTGTAAACACCCAGTGCACAAAAGAAATCCTGAGTGAAACGCTGAATAAATAAACAAATGCACACATCAAATTATCACTGTCAACAGCCTACTAACCGGTTTGTGTTTCAAAGCTGGTTTCTTCTCTGCTGGCTTTTTGGCTGCATCTGACACTTTCTTCACAGTTAAAGGCACTCCATACTTTGCAGCTGGTTTTGTAATCTTCTGGGCTGGGGCAAGTGGTATGGAGCCAGGGGCAGGACGCTTGGCTGGATACACAAGCAAAAACCTAAATAGACACTAATGAATGGGATCCACATTGCAAATAAAGTAAAAATTTTACATAACGGAACACTTTCTAGTAGATCTATTTAGTGGTCACCACCAATGGTTTCAGGATGATGGTTGACTATATACTTTTATGCTATAATGATTATTTGTTATAATCAACAATGTGCAAAAACGTAAATAAAAAACAGAATGCATTGATTTGCAAATCTTATCAACCTACATTTTATTCACAACAGAACATAATCATTATATCAGATGTTGAAACTGGGATATTTTACCATTTCATGAAAAATATTAGCTTATTTTGAATTTTATGGCAGTCACACATCTCAAAAAAGTTGGAATGGGGCACCAAGAGGCTGGAAAATAATTGCTGCAAACAAAACAAATGGAGGAGGAGCATTTGACAACTAATTAGGTTAATTGGCAACAGGTCAGTAACATGACTGGGTATAAAAAGGAGCATTTCAGACAGACAGAGCCTCTCAACTGTAAAGATGGGCAGAGATTCAGCAATGTGCAACAAATTGAGTCTAAAAATTGTGGAACAATTTCGGAAAAATGTTCTTCAACATAAAATCGGGTCGTGTTCATTCTTTCAGGGAAGACCTTGCATATTTCAGCAAGACAATGCTTAACCACATACTGCATCCATTACAACAGCATGGCTTCGCAGGAGAAGGGTCCGGGTGTTGAATCTGCCTGCCTGCATTACAGACCTTTCACAAATAGAAAATGTTTGGAGAATCATAAAATGAAAAATCTGGCAACAAAAGGCCCAGGACTGTTGAGCAGCTTGAATCCTGCATCAGACAATGGGACAAAATTCCTCTCCTAAACTCCAACAACTGGTTTCCTCACTTCCCAGACATTTACAGACAGTTGTTAAAAGAAGAGGGGATGCTACACAATGCTAAACATCGCCCTCTTCCAACTTTTTAGAGATGTGTTGTTGCCATCAAATTAAAAATGAGCCAATATTTTCCATGAAATTCTAAAATATCTCAGTTTCAACATCTGATATGTTCTATTGTGAATAACATATGGGTTGATGAGATTTGCAAATCATGCAGTCTATTTTTACACATCATGCCAACTTTTTTCAATAAAATTGACTGTCGTTTTTAAATGCAAGTTTGCATTTTAAATTAAGTGGTAGCATTTGCTTACCTGGTGGCCCCTGCACTACACCCATTTTAGGCTGCTTGTGAAGAAAACTATGGCGGAATTCCTGAGCAATAAGCTGGAATCAAAAGAAAATATAGGTATTTTTAATTACCAAGATGCTGATTTGAAAACTTCAGACTTCATCATAAACAAATAAGTGCTTTACCTGTGGTGTGAGGAACCTTTCTATCCTACAGCACAGGAAAGATTTGTCAAGAATGCTGCTGACTGACGGCCTTTCTCTAGGGTTGCGCTTAAACAACTGAGCTAACAGAGAGCGAAGTTCTTGGGAGTAATGAACAGACACAGGAGGATATGTGCCCCGAATGATCTTCAGAACTAGGTTCTTCATGTTGCCAGCCTCAAACTGAGAAGAAACACATGTAGTACATGCTTTAAAAAAATGGTAAAGAAATCACAGAGAGGAATTTGAAATACTCATTTGCAATAACATGAGGACTGAAAACATACTTGACCTGATAATGAGACACCCAAGAAAAATTATCCTTTCTTTGCCACTTAATTGGCCAACCATTATACATATAGTATGTAAAGGAAAGGAATTAAAAATCAATAAGTGAGAGAGCACTGCAATGCTGCAGAAGATAAATTAAATCTTTCTTTAATTAGTAAACAGCTCACACATTGAATACTTACTGCATGTTTAAGGGTGCACATTTCATATAGGACACATCCTAGGGCCCAAATATCACTGCAGAAGAGACAAAGTAGAGAAAATGTGCAGAGAGAAACATTCAAAAGGAAAGTCCTGTTTCTGGGGTGCGTTTACATTCAATAAATAATGCATTAACAGGCACTTGCAAGCCTTTTTCTTTCTTTATCATAAACTGTAAAAAAGCCCAGACAGAACATTGAGACATTTCTAAATGCATTTCATGAGTTCAACTAAGGTTAATTAATTGATTAGATTACATGCTTAGTTGGAAAGGAAATCAATACTAGCTTTCTACTGTAGATATCAATAAGCAGGTTCAATCAATAATAGGGGACATGATATCGTGACATCCTGAAGTAACCCACAATGAAATAAAAATGTAAAATTAAAAAAAAACAAAAAACTAAAAATAAACAATAGACTCTGTTGTAAAGAATTAAGTTATTACCTTTTGTTATTGTAGGGTTTATTTTCGCAGATTTCTGGTGATAAGTAATATGGTGTTCCTATGCATGTTCTTGCCAGTTCTACAGTGCTGAAAAGAATTTAAGAAAAGTTAGTTGTATTATGCATTACTATTCCAAAATGTGCTTTTGATATTTTAAAATCTGTTTTATTAACTGTTCATACCTGTTTAACACCCTTGCAATCCCAAAGTCTCCAAGCTGCACAGTCCCATCTTTTGTCAAAAATATGTTCTATGCAGAAGTTACAAAAACACAGGGAAACAAGGGACTATGTGAAAAAAAGTATTTTATTTGTATAGAGAGACAGAGACAGAGAGACAGAGAGAGAGAGAGAGAAAGAGAGAGAGAAAGGGAGAGGGAGAGAACAAAGCAATACCTGTGATTTAATGTCCCTGTGCAGGATTTTTCGATCATGCACATGCTTCAGTGCCAAACAAATCTGCACAAACCAATCCAGGATCTAGGCAAAGATGGAACACTGGAATTATACACCATCTTCTTCAAATTATCTACACATTTTGAAACTAATGGCTTAACAAGCACGTACAAATAGAAAACAAATTAAATAGTCCAATTACAAGTCAAAGAAGAGTATGAACTTTTGCAAAAGCACTAGTCATTAATCAACATGATTACATGTTGAACATGTTGACAGGCTAATGACAGTTAAGTCTTAAATGTTCATGATAGCCACAAAGAGTTGTTGGCCTACTTGCTCTTCTGAGAACAGTATTCCTTTTTGAGAGTTGATCTTCTTGAAGAGGTCTCCACCCTCACAGTAGTCCATCACAATATACAGGGATCCCCCCTCTGTAAAGAGTTTTTAGGCATTCAGAAAGTGTTATACACATTATATTGTGTTTATGTAAATAAGTATATGAAATTCTTCCTAATAAATGTATTGTGTAAATACCCTCAAAAGACTCCTTGTACTGGACAATGTTGGGATGACTCATTTTGGCAAGAAGAGCAACTTCTTTGCGAGATTCCTGCCTCTCTTTACTCGGCATCTGTCAAAGTAAAAAGGAGAAAATGAAAGAACAAATAAAAGGGAGCTAACAGTAGTAGTGTCATGTTACAAATGTGAAAACTCACGCACATAAAAATTTGTTATTTACAACACACACCCCAGAGACAGTGAAATAATCCCAGACAGACACCCATAGCGTTACTGCATATTATCTTACTCCAGATATACTAATCTCCTTGATGACATATTGCCGCCCATCTTCTTTTGATTTGACAAGGATGGCCTTTCCAAATGAACCTTCCCCAATTTTCTTCACCTTTTCGTACTTGTACATGTTACTGGAATGACTGGCTCTTCGTGCTGAGTCTGCAAATAGATGACAAAAAAATATGGGTAAATAGTGGGAGTTTTACAATGCAATGATTTAACTCACTGTTGTTAACTACAACAATGATAATTATTGGTCCTTCTTTTAAAAATACAAGGATGTTAGCTCTATCAAGGACTGCTGTTAGACAGAGAAGCATTTTTCCTCGAGCCGGCTAACGGTAAAATGCCAACAAATACAGTTGGTAGCAAAGTGCTAACGCTGCTGTTAGACTGCAGCTAACGCCAGACGAATATAGAGCACATTACATAAAATATATATACCATAAAAGCAGAATATGAAGAAAAAATATAATTAAAGCGATATATTGGCAGAGCCTAAAGGCAATTAGGTGACTGGCAATTGCCTTACCATTAGTGTTTCTCGCTGCCGTCTCACAGAGGTTCTGCTACCTGCTGCTCACTCGCGCTCTCTATCTAACTCCAGCCGTTTTTCTGCATTTTCATTGGCCGCCTTCATATATCTTGACCGCCAATTGGTTCGTATACCTGTCCGTCATCTCTTGATTTGACAGACGTACTTAGTCCCCACCCACACTGGCACGGTTGCTGTGGACATTTTTCTTTCCATGGCAACCGCAAGCCGAACGTGGAAGTGATAAATACATAGAAATAATCAAGAGAGTAAAAAAAAAAAATAGATTAAGTCGGTTAATCAAATTAATGACAGAGAATATATAAAGTATAATTTATTAGGCAAAACACACACATACAATGGAGTTAGAGAATCATAAAAACAGTCTACAACCTAAGCTTAGTACAATATGGTAAATATTAATAAATATTATTTTCAAACTTTCAAGGCAAGTTACATTTTGCAGCGCTCGATTCTCTCCTATTAAAAGACTGCGGATTGGATGCATAGCTCCCTTGAATACTGATCTATATAAGTGTACCATTTAAAGGCTGATGTTGGAGCGTGCATTCCCTCTAGTTACAGCTCTTTAGAACTATATAACGTTTGATTTACCCATTGATCTAGTGCTGTTGTGGCTGAGTGGTCACGTGACGTGACTCGCCAGACACCTCCTGGTTTGATTGTATCGTGGACTGCAGATCATGACGCACTGACTTGAACTATAGCGTATGAAGATGGCTCCTTTTCCGGACGAGGTGGATGTTTTTACTGGCCCACACTGGCGAATGAAGCAGTTGGTGGGCCGATATTGCGAAAAGGTGCGTATAAAGAAACGCAAGTTGACCATTTGGCGTTTTATAAAGGTGTGTGTGTCGGTATGTGGCCAGCGGAGGAGTAAAGGCCAGCTAGCTCGCCATCTAAGCTAGCTTGAGTCTGACGTTATAGCGGTCAACATTGCCTCTGCTCAAGCAGATGACCTGTTCTTTGATTACCCTTCGACCGTTTAGTACCGTTTGGCTATTTCATGGTTATGAAAGTGTGAACGTGTATTTACTTAGCCAGCGCTTTTAACTGCGTTAGTTGCTCTTAGTAGACTTTTCCTAACTGGTTTATGGAGTTTAGCTAACGGTAACCTGCAATGCAGATTGTCATGCCACATGCTCTACTGTTACAGTGCACTTCCCAATGTTTCCATAAACTGCGTAATATTGTGAAATGTTTGTCTGTTTTTCAAAGCTTGCTCGTTGGATTAACGTAACGTGATAGTTAAGCTAAATTAGCCACACCAGCTAATGCACAGTGGGTGTGCTAACGTGACCTACGTGTCGTACCGCTGTAGCGTAATGTTAGCTTTGTGCCAAACCGCAGTTGTTGTGCTAGATTACGTTTGCTTTAGATACTACAAATTATTGAGATCCAAAGCTACCAGCAGTAATGCTAATGATTGTATTTATCACGTCGGATCTCAGTGAAGACATTCTGTAATTAGAGACTTGTGTCTTCTGTTTTTTTCCACAGCTGTCACAAACCAACTTCTCCAACAACAGTGATTTCCGCTCGTTTCTTAAGTCACTGTGCGCCACCTTTAAGGAGTTCAAGATGCATGAACAAATTGAGAATGAGTACATTATTGGCCTGCTGCAACAGCGCTGCTGCACTGCCTACAATGTACACTCTGACAACAAGCTCTCAGAAATGTTGTCCCTCTTTGAAAAGGGGCTTCAAAGTGTTAAGGTAAACATGCGAATATGTAGATAATTTAAATGAGGATTTAATGTTATGTATGCAAGGTACAACACAGCTTATAAATGAACTCAGGCTTTACTTAAAGTAATATCCTACATGCAATTTTCATAGCTTAGTTATAACATCATGCTCAATGATTTGGGGAAAAAAACCCTGGCATTAGAAAAGTATTATTTTTGCCAGACAATGTCCATGTCGGTGCCAACAGCATGATCACATTTCTTATTTCTTGTGTATGCCTGTTAATCTTAAAGGTGGGAAATTACGCTGTATTTCTTTTAAGTATGGTAGGAATTAAATTGAAACTAGGTGACACATAGTACGTGTTTCTACAAATTGTAAAATTGCATTAGCTAAGCGTTTGTCATATTGAAGTTGCAATCTAAGATTTATTAGAAAAAGGTTGAATACAGACAGAAATGGGCTGAGTTGTATAATAGAGCCAGGGCTTTTTTGTGACCTGCTCTACAAGAGACAAGAGTTATTGTTCTGTTTGCATTGGCAAACTTTCCAGAATGATGTAATTGTATAAATCTTAACTTCCGTTCTGCCCCAGTCAATTTGTAAAACAGAGAACACTGTTTCTGTTTTGGTGCGATCCAGCAGTCTGTCCTGAGCAAAATGTTTCTTCTGAGATAAATAAAACTATGTTTTGGTTTTGTGATGTTTAAGACATTTTGGATCTTTATAGGGTTCTTATTTAGAATTTCTTATAAACCAGGTGCCAAAACCACATGTAATAAAACCGATTATGATTAAATTACAAAAATCCTGAAGTTGTTGCTGTGTAGGGGCTTCAACACCCATATATTGTTCTAACAGATCAAATTAATTAATGATTATTTGTTTATAGAGTGAATATGAGCAGCTTAACTATGCCCAGCAGCTGAAGGAAAGACTAGAAGCCTTCACACAAGACTTTCTGCCCCACATGAAGGAAGAAGAGGAGGTATAAAAGGCTCACATTTCTTTGCTGGTTGTTTCTTTTCTTTTTTTTATTATCTAAAAATCTCTTAATTTAATGATATAAAAAATGAGTATGACTAAATTGTGCCCATGAACAACACAGGTAAAGACATAAAAGAATAAACTTACCTAAACTAAGGAGAATTGTTTCAGGTCTTTCAGCCCATGCTTATGCAGTACTTCACCTATGATGAGCTTAAGGACATCAAGAAACAGGTGATAGCACAACACTGCAGCCAACAACAACTGGAATGTGCCGCTGAGGTGTTGAAAGGCTTCGGATTGTGGAGCCAGGCAGAGGAGCTGCAAAAGGCCTTTAAATATTCAGATCATGAGAAGACAGATTATGGTAAGTGAGCATATTTACAATTTCTTTTGTGTCACATGGAAATTCTTCATGTTACCTGAACAAAGGTTTTAGGAGCACAACTCCATTGTTCATTACCCCTGTGCAAATATTCTATGCACTAGTCTCAGCTAATACCTTTATTTTTGTGTACACAAGCAAAGCTGTTTTGTCCTCTTCCTCAGAACTAGAAAAGAAACAGGATTCTTCAATCCACATCTCTCAGCTACCTACAGAGATTATGCTGAGGGTGTTCCACTATTTGAGCCCTGAAGATCTGTGTCGCTGTTGCCAGGTCTCTAGCTCTTGGTCAGAGCTGGCCAAAAGTGGCTGTCTGTGGAGACACCTCTACCCTGTGCGCTGGGCCAGAGGTAGGGTGCAGATAGCTGCTGATATTACCTTGTTTTTTTTTGCTTTGTTTCTACAAATAAAGCAATAAGTGGCACTGTAACACAACTAAAGGTTTGTGTTTCTTATGAAGGTGAGTATTACTCCGGTCGGCCTGGGGATCTGGACCAGGAGCCAGATGAGGAGTGGGTGAAGAGTCGGCAGAATGAGGGTCGGGCCTATCAGGAATGGGATGAGGATGCTGATGTTGATGAGTCTGGTGAGGTCCCTGTTAGTAACAAAAATAGTATCTAAGAAATGTTCACTACCAGCACTGGAGTACTTGCAGTATATATGATCTTTTCCCCCCAAAAAAACAATTGTACATTAAGGAATTTGCTCTTGCCAGTCTCAGACCCAGTCACCTTGCCTTTGGGAATAATAAATAATCACCACTGTACACCCTTAGATACACAGTGACTGTGGTTTTAATGCTATAAAGTGTAAAACAGCCATTTGTTTACACAAGCTAGCTGTAAAATAAATGCGTGCTATAAATTATTTTATCTGAAAAATGGTATCAAAGGGTTGGGGATGGGGTTTTTAGGTTGCACTCTACTGTATACAGTGCAGCAACATAGTGTGATAAGATCTGAATGATTACTCGTGATCCTCTTTGCGTATTGGCTGTTTGTTTCCCGGTCACTTTTATTCACGTGTTGCACTGAAGTCATAATGGTGCTGCCTGTTCCTCTCAAGCTGTACTGTTTAAAAGGCAATAAATAGGCCTTTAGCATATTGTGCATTTCACAAATTCTATATGGGGTAAGTAGTCTGTAATAAAGCTTATTAAAATTAGTTGTGCATTTAAACTGAATAAATAGTGTCATTCATTCTCTTGTTTGTATTTAGATGTGTCCAACCATACAAAGGGCTCCCTGGCAATTAGCAATGCAAAGAGAGAGAAGAGGCTTCTGAATGGGATTGTCCAAAACCTTCTGCCAGTTGTTGGCCCATCTGTCAAGTCCATTGTTCTGGCATACAGTTCTACAGTCTCTAGTAAAATGGTAAGCATTCCAAAGTCTTTCACGCTGTAATTTGACTTTTACTTAGATTGGAGTTGTAACATTTTTTTTGACTTTTGATTGTATCAGGTGCGCCAGATTCTCAGTCTCTGCCCCAATATTGCTCACCTGGACCTGACCCAAACTGATGTGACAGATTTTGCATTTGACAGGTAATACTAAGCATAAATACAGAATAGGTAATGATCTGTTTTTTGTTAATTCACTAAGTTTAATACTGGTTTAACGGTGGTTAAGATTAGTTTAGATAGGGCAAACCCAGGTGAACTTTTTCATGTACAGGAAAGTCAATTCTTTTCACTGTGTTCTTACTCTTTTCCTTTGCAGCTGGTCATTTTTTGGAGCTTGCCATTCTCTGGAGCACCTGGATTTGTCAGGCTGTGAAAAGATTACTGATCACACCTTGAGGAAAATTACAATGGGGCTGGGCGACCTAACATCTGCCAACTGCTTTAGCAAATGCTCAGACAGACGAGCCAAGCTTCTAAAAAGTTCCCCATTGACCATCACAGTCATGGATGAAAGAAACCTACATCCTGCACGGTACAAGCGGCAGGCTTTCATTTTCAAACAAGGGACAGGTCGTTGGGGCACTGCCAGCACGCCCACTCAAGTATGGGTTCTCGACCCCTCAGGCCTTGATATTGAAGATGCAGCAGAGTGGAGTGGCCGTGGTGGAATGTCTCTTCCTAACACAGAAAGCTTTGTAGAGGCACAGCTTATGGGAGACTTGTGCTGTTGCAGGAGGAGCAGGAGGCGGGGGCACAGGACAGGATCAAATGCCTCCTATTTCCATCAGCAGTATGCCATGTCTGGGGATATGTTCTGTGGTCACTCCACCTGCTGCACAAGTGACATGGCCCTAAGGACTTTAAATGGGCCCCAGTGTGAATCAGGCATAACCACAAACACCACTTCAGAAATTCGGACTAAATGCTCCTCATTTGGGGGCCTGCAGTGTCTGGAGCCTAAAAGCAGGACTGACCAGTCAAAGGCAAAACGCTCACTGAGATTTCTCAGTCTCTCTGGATGTTATCAAGTCACCGATTTGGGCTTGAGGTAAAGATCATGCATTACTGTTTTTACACTAAACAACCCTGTACCAAAAATATACTTGGACACTATTTTCTTTTTTCTTTTTTTAAACTAACTTGAGTTTACCTTGATGAGTATGAGTCAATTGTAGAGGCATCAGCTGCAAAAATACCACAAATATTTTTACATGTTGCCCTGCTGAACTTTCAAAGTAACATTAGGTGGTAGGTGCCACTGCAGCGGATGGTGTAATAACACCATAATAAATGTCACCATCTGCACAAACACACTGGGACTAATCCTGTTCAACTCCTCCTCAGTGCAACGTTTCTCACGTACGCAGTCTGGGAGATATCCAGTTTGAGTGTTTATTCACATGGCTTGGTAAAATGGAGAAGTAGAAAAGCAGGTGTGGTTATAAAGTTATGATTAAACCGGACATTACCTTTATATCAGATTACTATAGGAAAAAAAGGCTTGTATATTACAATTGTTATAGTGAACAGTACTGCTCTTTTTAGGCTAAGACTGTATTATCAGTCTTCATCTAGATTCATGTTGTACCTGTAATGAGGTTGCATTGCAATGCATCTGTTTCAGGGCTCTGTCTCAGCTTGGAGGGCTTCCTGTGCTGGAGCATCTTAACTTGTCTGGCTGCCTCTTCATCACTGAGGTGGGACTGCAAGAGCTGGTGTCAGCCTGTCCTTCCCTCAATGATGAACACTTCTATTACTGCGACAACATCAACGGTAACACAAGTGAAACCGTCTGGTTATTTTTCGCTTCAGAAATGTGCATGCTCATGATCTAGTAAGGTCTTTAAAAATGCCAGTGTTTACAGTTTAAATGGATTGAATATGAAAGTAGACCTATTGCAGTGTATGACATCTGTAAAAATCGTTATTAACCCTGCTCACATAGTGTGTAACCACTGCTGCTGAGGAGAAGGGTAAGTAGGAATTACAGTAGCCAGTATGATTGACAATTGGAGCTTAATATTTTTTAAATATAGGATAATTACCCGATATTAGAATGTTGAGGGTTTGATCAGCTTTTTCACCTGTTCTTTAGCGTGCAATTCAGTACATGAACACTATTTGTTGTTTCCCTCCAGGTCCTCATGCAGACACGGCCAGTGGCTGCCAGAACCTACAGTGTGGTTTTAGAGCCTGTTGTCGCTCAGGAGAGTAAGCCTGGCAAGCAACACTTTAAAAGCAACTTTAAAATGTCACAACTCTTTTCTATTGCACTTTATCCTGGGAATATCATTTGCTGTATTTTTGTGGCACTTAAAGTGTTTCTAGATGAAACTAATTTTGCTCCTGTTATTTCCATTTCCATCTATATTAAATGTAAACAGTCCTTTAGAAAAGGAGAGGGGTGATAAAGGATTTTGAGTCTGAATGTATTTTTTTAATTTTAATTTTTTTTTTTTGGTTAAACAAAAAAGTAAAAAAGAGACATGAGCACAAATACTTAGTTAATGTAGTGAATTTATTTTTTCAAACTATGCTTATGTTTACCTTCTCCCCTTGTTTAGCTGCTGTGTGTATTAGCTAGCGTTAATTGACTTACTAGAACAAAGTTGTTTTTTTTTTTTTTTATGTTTTTTTTTTTAACCTTAAACAAGACTTGTCATTTAAGGGAGAGAGATGTGGAACAATAAACGGGAGTGAACTAAATCCTGCCTTCCCTTATAATGATATTTGATGCTGAGTTGAATAGCTATCATGTTGTTTAGGGCCCTCGAAGAGCCAAAACATGACTCCTCCACAGATGAAGCCTATAATACTGATTATGCCATTGAAGGGGTTCTAGTTCTAGTTGAGGGGTTGGAGTCAACCTGAATGCATGCATTTGTGGGAGGAAACCCACACAGTTATGGAAAAAGCATGCAAACTCCACACAGCAAATCTTCTGGCTAGCTAATACGACACCACTGCTGCCCCAAGTATGTGGTATCCAATAAAAAAAAAAAGAAATAGATCTATTAGGCCGTATTTCTAACATTCTCTGTTCTATGTCTGAAATTAAATGTCATGGGGTCTTTAGATAAGATTGTGGATGCCTTCACCCCATTGTACAAATTCATGGGCTAACTCTGTACATACAACGATCAGACATGACATTATGACCACCTGTGCAATATAATGCAATTCAATACAGTAGCTCTGCCATGAAATCTACTCTTACAAGGTTATAATTTCTCAGTTTTTAGGTTGAAACTGCCAGAAAGGTGATTATTCTACCGAGGTCAAAGTGGTGAGTGGAGTCATACTGGAGTGCATTGAGAAGAGGTGCATCTAATGTTTTGGCCACCTCAAAACAATAAATTGGTCATAGTGGTGATGATGTTATGCCTGAGTGGTCTATATGTACAGCAACACTCTATCCACAGCAGTTATCCCTGAGGTCTCAAGCTCATAGCTCCCTCAGGACCTTCACGAGTGTTTCAGTAAAAATTTATACATTTACTATACTACAGCTTTGAAAGATTTTTGTGAAGATAAAAATGTATTAAGATTTAACAAATATACATTATATACAAATCATTTACTATAGTGTATGGCATAGTTACATAAACTCATCAGTTTCTTTTAGACAGAAAGCTCACGTAGCTGCAAAAAAGTCATGCCCATTTTTCTCTTGTATCATGTGTGGATGAGTGAAGCCAGATAAACCCAAACAGACAGGACATTATTGGGGTAGGGGTGCACGTAAACAGCCAGGGCAAACTCCACATTCGATGCATGAACGTTGTGAACTCCAGTACTGTACACTGCCTCTGTGATGGACTGAATCTCTGAGAATGGCAGATGGATGGGGAATCCTGAGATCTAAAAAAACAAAACAAATGCCTGTTAGTAATTTATGATATGATTTGGTCTAAATTGGATAATATGGTTTCTGATGGATTTAAAGAGCAGAGAATATATAGTTGAAATGACAAAAGCTGATTAAATCCTGCTGCACATTGACTCAACTTAGCAGGTGTTATTAAAGTCGCAACCATTTTAGAACTTACCCTGTTCTCTCCCAGCAAGCTCTGCAACTCATGGCGGTGCCCCTCAGCCACATCCCGCCCCCCACTCAGCTCCAATTTGGGTAGGAATTGTTTCAGAATGGTGGTGCAGTAGCGATTCCAGCGGGTTGGGTGACGAGGGCGCCACTCCATGAATTTTTCCTTCAGAATTTTCTCAATTCTGTGAACAGTGAAATGTGTTTTGTCTCTTGTTTAAAACAAAAAAACACAACATACCACAGAGGAAACCCATATCAGCTGCCATAACTTGCCTGTCCTGAAGCTGTGCTGCAGCTGCTTTATCTATGCGCCGATATAACAGCTCGTCTGGCTAAAGATCAAAACATTTAATAGAAAAATGGATCAAATTATCAGAATACATACTATTAAGACTAAACACGGTCAACACTCACCTGTACACTAGACAATCCAGGGTGGGAAAAGGACCTGGAGAAAAAGGGCTTCCAGAAATTGGCTTTTGTGATGTCAAAACTGATCCTCATTGGTGTAGTGTGTGTTTGAATGTTGAACCACACCTAAACAACAAGTCACAGTAAAGTGAAGTTGCGTATAAACGAATCTTGTCGAATTAATTCATTTTCATAGCTACTAGCTTCACACTCACATTATCAGCATTGACCAGGCAACCAACTGTTTGCAATGGACTGAAGGTGTCATACTGCCCATAGTACTGACCACTGCTAGGATTCCAGATCAGGTAGTGGCTCTGCTCATGTGTCAGGACATATGCAGTAGGTCCCTAAGAAATAAACCATTAGAAAGCTTAGTGCTGCTACTGACACTCTGATATCTGTAAGTAGTCTATTATCATTAACGTATGACAAAGGGAAAAACTGTAATGCTCTACTCTGTGCATGTGGAAATGTCTTAGCATTTCAGAAATGAATGTTACCCACCTCTGGTATAGCAGTGCCAATTATAAGCCAGGCTTTCTTGCCCATAGACAGGAAGTAGTTGCACAACAGTACAGCATGTTCTTCTTCATCTCCTGCTAGGAGGGTGAGGAATTGCTAAAAACAAAGTGAGGGGGGCATAAGGTAATATAAGATGGACATTTGCCTCCTCTTACAATCACAATATCATGTCGTAGTTCACTCACGTCGCAGGTGCTCCACAGATCGCAGGCACCAGAAAATGTAACTCCGTCTGGCAAAAAGGGGATGAGCGAGACAAATCGGGCTACGAGGGCCTATGTAGGAATAGAGTATGTAGATCCTAATAAATAAAAAAATATAGGCAACTGTGCAAGTGTCTTTGTACGGTCAAGTCAATCACACTGACCGTGGCTTCCTGGGGACTATTGGGGAATGCATCCAGTAACTCCTGTGGGGGGTTGAGTGGTCGAATATAACGTGTAATGAAGACAGTCTTCCCATTGAGGTCTATCACCGTGGTTACACAGGGTCGTTCCGGGTAGCCTTGTGCTGCATCCTTCTCAAATTTCTCTGAAGCCTGCAGTAAATGCTCATCTTCTTGGCTGTCAAACTGCATAAACAAGTCAGAAATTAACTACAGAAGACAGGTCAGCCCTAAAAATAAAAAATAGTCATATATAAGTGAATTATGTCAATTGAGCATTTCAATAGACTGTTACCTTCACTTCCCTTATCTAGCACAAGCAGCAGAACAAAAGCAAATGACACAAAAGAATAACAAACATAAGAGAAAATGAATGCAGTGATGCTTAGCCTATGTGAGATTCATTTATACACTTATGAGTATAAGAGGATGAGGATGTTTATGTCAAAATATGGAAAAACAACTGATCTAAAGACATAAATGAACTAAATCAGAGTTCAGAGAATGGGAACTACAAAACAAACACAATCCATCCATGAGGTTAGCACTTGGACACAACTTACCTTCTCCCTGATAGACTCTCCAGGCACAAGCTGAGGCTCAATCATGATGAACAGTGTGATAAATGCTCCATCACTCAGGCTCCGCAAAATATCATAACCACCGTTAGTGCCGTGGCTCCGCACGTTACTGTATCCTAGCAGCACTGGTGGTGTATTCACCTTGAAGGTACCGTCGATCTTCCATTTGTTTTTATGTAATCAAAGAAAAATAGCCAGTGAGCTTTTCTGTAAATAAGGCCACAATCTATGTTAATAAATACACAATAGGGTCTCTCACCCTGGACTGAGAATAAATGGTGCTGAAAGGAATCTTGACGGAGCCCAACCAGTGCTTCTCTACGCGGGTATGTATCGATTTTTCTCTGTCTTTTTCATTCTGTTGTCAAATTTGAAAGGTAAGGAAAAATATGCACTGATTGTGTACATCATGAGTTAAGTGAAAGAAAATGAAAGGTGTTTTACTCACAACTCCAGTTTCATAAACCAGTTCATCAAATATGTTAATGAAGACTTCATCTTTGACAGACTGCAGACTGGCAGTGCTGTAGTCACCATTTGGAGCACTGGAGAGAAAAGCAGTTTGACATTTAGGCTATTTTCTGCTAACTGCACTTAGTTCAGGGTTTCCTCTAGAAATGATTTCATTGTGGCAATTAGAGGTTTTGCATGCACACAAATACAACACATTTGGTTGGTTGATTCCATGTAAAGGTCAAGTAAAACAAGGTGAGTATTAATAATGTATTTATTGCACACAAATAATTTGTGCTGTATGTCTCACTGGGGGCTTCTGGGATGTTCCTCTTCTAACTGGCTATTTATGCTGATGGCATGTTGCTCATCAAAAAAACGAAATGTAATAAAAATACATTTAACACAAATTTACCACTTCGTTTTAAATTAATGAGGCCAACAAATAGGAACTTACCATGGGTAGTATGATAAAACAGATTCAAATGGAACATCCCATTAATACAACTTATCGCTTATGTGTGGACTGGGTTTGACAAAACAACATCATATTGTAAGAACTAATGTTACTGCTCTGCATTGTAAACATCACATGCATCCTGTTTCAGGTCTGTGAATCTGTGTCACCATATGCCACCCATCTGTGCACACACACACACACACACACACACACACACACACAGCATAAAGAGGCCACGGAGGAGCAAACAGAAGAAATGTGAACTTAAGTTGTATTCACACTAAATCTTTACTGGAAGGTTGTGTGGAGTTGTGATCATGTTTCTTTGTGATTTAGAATGTGATCACTGTGTAACAATCAGAAAAGACCATTTGATTTCTCGGATTTACATGTTTGCTCTCGCTAAAGCCACTCCCTAACTTCATTACTCACTATGTCATCTTATCGCTGCTCCCGCTCTCACCGAGCTAGGGAGGAGGAGGAGAAAATTAAATTATGTATTTAAGGTCAGCAATGGACAAATCATATGGTCTTCAGTAAGTCAACAATGTCTATCTCTAACTAATGGCTGGCTAACTAATGGGTGGATGCAGGACAGGCATGAAATTTAGGCACAACTTCAACAAAATTGGCTCACGGATTTCTTTGTACCTACCTGACATTAAAAAGAACCAGATAGGTCATGAAGGTAACATCACTACATTTAAACATATATTTTACATGACGGCCCTCCAGGCCTGTACTATTGTAAGGGAAACACTGCTTAGCTACAATATCTGAGTCTTACTATGTTACTCACAGTACATGGACAGCAACTGAAATACCCTTAAGAATCTATTAATTAGTTTACATTTCCACTATTTTACACCATGCTTACACTTCACCACAGTTGACTCCAAATGATATTAAAGATGCAGTTAATTAAAGGTGGGAACTGTTTCATAAGTCAACTTTCATTTTAATGTTTCTGATCAAATCTCTAATCCTTTATCTAAACAGAACACATGTGATAGCATTTAGGACAAAGCTGAAGCCATGAAAAACTTTACCTAAAGGGAAGCTGCAGCTCCTCGTTCCAACATGGGTTTGGTCCATCAGCTACTGTTGTTTGAAGAACTGTGCGCTGGAAGGAAACCTCCACAAATGGCCTTACTTGTACCTACATCACACAAATATAAATCTTTTTTTCTTAACATACTGTAGATCAGTGCCAATAAGCTATACAGTAATGTTGTGTATGTGTACCTGACTGAGGAGCCAGTCACTGCCTTGCATGGCAGTCTGAGATGACTGTCCAGGTTGACTGAAATAAGAACATGAAATTAAGTTTGACATTTTCACCAGTGTCACTCTGAACATTTCTAAGGGTAAATTCTGGCATGTTGTCCACATCTAACACTTACTTGCTCTGGGGTCTACGGATAGGGATGTCATAAGCTCGGATGATGTTGATCAACAGTTTGACGTCTCCGTCCGACAGATTCTGAGCAGTCACCTTCTTTCTTTCTTTCCTCTGGGGTTTCAGTGGTCGCTTGGGTTCAGCCAGGTTGAAAAGGTTTAGTCCCAGAATCCTAATTGTCATAAAAATAGTTTTCATTAAAGAAAAAAAAAGGGATGGGGCTATTATCAATGTTAGTACTGAGTTAGCCTATGTCTTTGTAATTTTT
Organism: Channa argus; assembly: GCF_033026475.1. Taxonomy (NCBI): domain Eukaryota; kingdom Metazoa; phylum Chordata; class Actinopteri; order Anabantiformes; family Channidae; genus Channa; species Channa argus. The sequence goes on along the minus strand of NC_090204.1, from coordinate 4,605,253 downwards.
CGATGTGTACAATGTTTATCTCAGCATGTCATTCTCTAAAAGCTGCTTTAAGATGAGATAATACTTGATGCCACCTTATTAGGTGTTAAAAAATAAAATACTACAGTAAAGCTAGAATAAAGTAAAAACAAATTACAGAATGGGGTTGATGGTCACCTTATACTATGTTGCTTACTGCAGATAAACGATCCCTGCATTAAAATAGTTGTTAGCAAAATGCATTAGGTACACAAAGATAACTACAGCAGTTACCGACACAATAATACCCCAAGAGAATACAAACATTCTTGTTCTAGTATTATTCTAATATACAATAATTTTATTTTATTTATATTTGTTTATCTTCATTGCTACTTAAATTAACAAATTTTAAACTGAAAGCTAAATTACTTAAATTTCTACTTAAAGGGATACTATAAAAGGTCACTAATGTATTCATAGTCAGGGTTCCAACTAAATTGAGAAACAGAGTGGGGGGGGGGGGGGGGGGGGGGGGGGGGTGAAGATAGAAACTATGCACATACCCAGCACCAGCACCACTTTTAAAAGGCATTGCAAAAAATGAAACAGAAATAAAATGATAAAACACCGACTTTCAATAAATTTAAAAAATGGCAACAAAACACCTAAAAGCATGAATGGCTGTTCACATACATTAATATGTATAAATCTGCTAATATGTTATGCAAGACTAAAATTCTCATTGCTATTATGTTCATTTGTAGTGAGACCTTTTCTAAAACACAGGATCAAACTGGAAAGCAGTTTTGAGCTCAGAATCAACTCACACAAAGCAGCATCAGGCCAAGAAACGTACTTACATCAGCCCTATCATTCTTTCTGATTGGTTTATCTGGCTTTTGATCGCACAGTTCAAGATTTTCCAAGATGCCTAACCTTTCCATTGGGAAAGGAGGGTGGAGCAGGGTGTTCAAGCACTTCTTGGAAGTTTTCAATAGATTTTGAAAACAAGAGTAAGTGTGGGCTACATAAAAATGAATGATCACAATAGAGAATGTAGCTCTTTGTGTTTGGGCAAGCATCTTCTGACTTAAAAGATTTATACTTACTGTAACACTAATCTTACATATCAGAAAACGCTGTTAGCTGCTAGATATGGGACACAGTCTAGTCAGTTAATAAAGCCTGGGGGCACACTTACCCAATGCTTGGGATTTCCTCTTCTATCACCAAGTCAGACAGGTGGTAGTGATGCTTGGCAAGAACAAATCTGTTCATGACTGATTCTCTGATCTAAAAAAATGCCAGCACATACCACACTTAGTGCTATTCTGATAAAGAATGTGGAAAATAAATGTTTCATATTAAATGAGTCTTCTCACCTTCTGAAGGTATTTGGCCACTAAAGCTCTGTGTGAATCCAGATGTTCTTTAGTGTCAATTATCTCTCCTTCTTTCAGTCTTTTCTCATACTCCTGAAACATTTTTTAATCAAAGTACACAGATCTATTACCCTAAAATATAATGCATCGTCGTTCTACCATATCCCAAAGTATTTTGCAATACAGATAAACATTAGTAAGGCTGACCTGGAACACCTTATCTGTGACCTCCCTCTCCAGAGCAGGAACAAATTGGTAATTTCGGAATTCTGCAACTTCTTGGTTCCTTAACTTGAGCAAGCGATATCTTTTGCACCTATCCAACTCTTCATCGGTAACAAAGTTAAACTCCTCCTGCAGCTGTTCTAGCCGGAAATAATCTGGAGCAGTCACCTCTCCACTACTGGCCACCTGGTGAACCGCACATTATTTTTTCATTACAAAAACAAAAAAAACAGCAAGTCTCCTAGACTGCTTTCTTTCTTATTAACAGTACTGTATCCTGGTACTCACTTTTAGCAACTGCATGATGGAGGCATTTTTGGGATCGTTAGGGTCAAGTCTTGACTGTGTGGCCCACTCCCCAATTTTCTTCATATCATATAGTCGAGATGCACCAATATATGTGACAGCATCCAGACGGCCCAATCCACTAAAACACAGACAGAAAGGGATTACTAAAAAGCAGCTGCAACTGTGTATACTGTTAAATATTGCAAATATGGTTATTATCACTCAGTGGGCACTCTGACCAGTGTGTTCTGATACCTGTTGATCATAGTAAGCAATAAATTATTCCTATGCTTAACCACCACATTAAAACCCCCAGTTGGTATTGACATTGTGGGTGATCAGCATATTTCAGCCATTCGGGATTCAGGATTTATCCCGTGATGCTATAAAGTCAAACCACTGGCTGCCTGAATTTTAAGAAAACCAATTCATGATTTGTGGTATATTTGGGAAAATGACAGAAGTAATGAAAATCATCAAGGACATGTTTATATGTTCATAACAGATCATGTACTTGTGAAAAAACTACCTGTGTATTCCAACAGGTTGTTGAGACAGAGGAGGAGCCAGTGGCACATCATCTTCTCCGATACCCCAAGACACACAGCATGTCAGCTTCCCAGAGGTCAACAGTGTTTGCTTGTTACTATTATCAGCCGAGAAAGAGAGGGGGACATCTGAGAAAGCATACAGAGAAGATGAGAGACAGATGAGAGGCAGGCAGCTAGGGCTGAGATAGGTAAAATGACAAGTTGATGTGATTCTGTGATTCTAATTTGGATTTGAGCTCTTGTCATTTTAAAACATTCACCACTTCCAACTCCCTCGTGGTCGAACATCACTCTCTGATTGCTGCTGAATTCAAATTCTTCGAGAGTGACACTCCCCGTCAAGACTGAGGGCTCTGGTACTGGGACGAACACTTGAGCCAGGAGGGAATATGATGATCCAGTCTTCTCAAATACCTGCAAATACACAGTATTCATGTAGAAATGGTGAGAAAAGATACAATTTCTGTAACCATTTATGAAGACAAAGTGTAGTTTAGACAAAATGGCAGCACGCTAAATGTTGCTGCACTGTACCTGCAAATTGATGCTTTGGGGACAGTTAACTATCTTGAGATTAAAAATCTGACCAAAGTGCACTCGGAAATCAGTATTGAGGGGGTGGCTGTCAGTTCGAGAAACTTCTTTGGCATTATAAAGAATCTTGACAAAAAGAGAGCGCTTTGCAACATCCTCCCTTCGAGCTATTTCAGCCCTAGAACAAGAGCAAACAAAAGTGATAAAAAAAACAAACATGCATATAACCACACTAAAAGTGTGGTCCATTGTTTGTTTCTTAGAACAAGGACAAATCTGGCACATGATGGGATAATTTAACTGGCGTTTAAGACTTCTTAGTGTCTGCATTCATACCTGGGGCACAGTTCACTGGCAGTTATGTTTCCTGATGCAGAAAGTTCAGGGATCAGGATAGACTCTCCTGGTTTCCTGCGTATCCTGGAGGCTTTCTCTCTGACTTGCTCTTCTATAGAGTCAAAGTCTGGCTTTTCAGGAGCTTCCGGCTTCGGTGGACCTTCTTCAATGGACCCTTCTGATTCACTCACCTCCTGGTCTTCATGTTCTTCTTCTGCACTGTCCTGTGCGTGGCCTTTCTTCTTCTTCTTCTTCTTTCTCTTCTTCCTTTTGGCTTTCTGAATAAACAGTATATATAAGTCTGGTAATCAGTGTCCAAAATTCCAATGATGTCAATTCTTTGTAGCATAAAAAGCTGACTAAGCTAAGTTACCAGTAACTAGGTAGGCACCTGTTTTCTTCTCCATAGCTTCCACTCCTCCAGCTGTTTCTTGTACTCAGCCAGTTTTCTCTGATAGTCCTCCTCTCTCTCTGCCTCCAATTCCACAACCTCTGCCAGGATTTCATCTTCGTACTCCTGTTCATCAGACACTCTGTCTACATCTTCTCTAAAAAAAAAAAAAATTGTGTGGACAACATGGCACGTTAATAAAAGGAATACGAGAGTTAAAGATAATAGACACATTACCCAGTATTATTTGTTAGGGGTTGTGAAAATCTGAATTTATTTGGAAAAAATTACCTTCTGAGGCAGAGCTTGTATGGTGTGTTGGTAAACTTCTGAAACTCTCTTAAGGCCTTAATCTCTTTCCACACTTTAACTATGTTCTTAAGCAAAGTCCTGTCTTTCTCCTGCTCACTGTCTCGCAGCTGCCGGGTGTTGCTATGAAATTAGCAGGAAAAATACAGAGCAGAGAAGTTGCTTGTCTTGGTGCCAAGAGTTCAGTACATGTTTCTAGGCTGATAGGGGCTTTTAAGGAACTCACCGAACCTCGAGACTGTACTCTGATATCCTATGTTGCATGGTCTGAGTAAGGGTCTGTCCACCATGGATTTCAAGCATATTGCGTAGCCCATGCCGCAGTCCATTCAACTACAGTAGGTCGGAAATAAAAAAAGATACAAGATGGTATATGTACTGTATGTGAAAAGAAATTGTTATGCAGACACAGTGGATTGGTGAAGTTTACCTTGTCAGTGAGGTGGCCTGTGAAGTTACTCTGCTGCCTGGAGAGGTACTGATCATACAACTGAGCTAAACGGGCCCCAAGGACATGTTCGCGACTAAAGAGAGGGTGATGGTAGAAAACCAGCCCAGCGACATCCACATCAAGCTGGTAGTCTCCCTCTGGATCTGCTGCACCCGAAATGTACAAATTTGCATGCTTGGACTTCAGAGCCTGGGGGATAGAATTACCATGATCATCATGCAGCGTCTTGGAAAATAATAACTAATATGAAAAAACACTCAGCACTTGTTGTTTTCTTCCATTTATAATTAACTACAGTTTGTGTGTGTTTGTGTGCAATGTAAAAAAAAAGCATGACATAGTTGGCAAAATGAACATATCCTCTTTTGGAAAGCTGTAATGAAAACACAAGAATGACAATGCACCATAAAAACCCAAATGAACTACAATTAATGCTGTTTTCTGGATTATCACATATACCCATCAACCACCACATTAATACCACCTGGTGGTATTGATATAAAAATGATCTAATAAATGCTGATGCATTATTATGCGTTAACCAACTGTCAGCACATAAAATAGTAAATTTAGCTCCACCTTTACCAGTAGTGATCTTTATTATTTATTATCAATAACTGTACATTGTATTGGGTTTGTATGCAGACGGCTACTGGTTCGAATCCCACTCCACCAGGTGTGGGGACTGTGTAGTTGCAGACTGGTCAGAGTGGCCATGCTGACTCTTGTTCTCCATGACATTATAAAGGCCACAAGGGTTAATGTTGTGGGTGATTGATGTGACATCTGTGCCTGCATCCAGAATGTAAAAAAAATATACCTGAAGACAAGAGGTCTTTGATAATGCAAACGTGTTCTTTCTTGATTTTTCCTTTTAAAGTAGATATACCTAGCATGAGTTAAAAGTAAATACATGGCTAGTGTTACTTTTAATGACCATAGTAGCTGTATGGTATCTGTAGATATATCAGAGATGTCCCCCCCACTTCTGTTCTATTCCCTTACAACAACCCCCTCCTCCTTTTGCATTTTTCCCCCCAAAATGGCAAATGGAGGGGGGTTAAAGAACACTCAAACCTGAGGGTGCCACAAGGCTGTCAGTTAACTGTGCAAACTGCTTTAGACATTGCAAATGAACAGCACGATTGTAATGACAGTCACAGTGGGTGTGTGTCTGACCTTTCTGTGCACAGTCTCCAGGGCAGGGTCCAGATCATCCTCCATGTGCAAGAGAGGGGGTCTAGTGGATGATTCCTTTATGGGGTCAGGCAGAGCCATGATCCTCCCATCATCACCAAACCACTTTTTTCCCTTAACAAATACATTTGATATGTTCAGATGATGACCCATTGGCACTACTAAATGATAGCGTGTGTTGAACAGTGTTACCTCCTCCATTTTTAAAATGCGGTTCTCCAGAATGTTCTCATTGGTCAGGGATACAGGGGGCCTCTTCCCGACATATAGACCCTCATCCTCCAGATAACGAGGCTTCATGTTTTCGGGCAATTTAACGGCGGTTGGAACTGTGACAGATACACATAAAAGATTTAAAAGATAAGATCTTGAACAGATTACTAAAGCTGAGATTACTGTAACTGAAACTAAATTACTGAATACCTGTTCGAAAACTTGGCGTAAAGAGGAGCTCACTTTCTTGCTGAGTACGTTTTTGAAACCCAATATACTCTGCCTTTTTAACTTCCAGAAAGTCCTGGGATGATTGCTCAACGACAAACAAACCCTCCTCTTCATCTTGCACAAGAGGAGCGTCTTCACTCTAAGACACGATTCAGTGGACAAGGCATTTACAAGCTACACCGTCATATTCAATTTCAAATGCAGAAAAATTACATAGCATTATACAAATAGACTAGTAGATCCATGCAAAGATCCATAAGGGCTAATACACAACTGGAAAAGTCTCCCCTACAAGTCACTATTTTCTTACTTGGTGACCATTTAATTGTCTATGTCTTACCTGATCTTCATTTTCACCACCTTCCTGCTCTTCAGCTTCATCATCACCTTCTTCATCTCTATCTTCATCACCGTTTGTTCGTTGTTTTTGTCTTTTCTGGCTAATCCTCTCAGTCCCATCTTGTGGATCTGGCTCAAAGTTAAACGTAAAGAAATTGTATGCCTCTTCAGCAGTTGGTAAGCCCCTTTCTGTCTGTAACTGTAAAACATACATTCATAATAATAATAATAATAAAAACCAAATCATAAAATGACCAAATTCGTTATCTTGTTTTAGGCCTTACTCTTCTTGCTGCTTCACGGAATTTGACCCTGGTGCTGAGGGCCAGGGGGATATCATGTCTTACAGCTCTATCAGGATCACCCTATAAAATCACGGACATTAAACCTCCACTGCTACATTCCATCACATGAGTACAACCATGATTAGATTGAGGTAGGTAGGAGCTCACCTCTCTGTCAAACCTTGTTACAGTATCTCTGTCTTTGAGACTCAGCAGGCGACTGGCTGGCTCAAGAGAGGCCTCCTCTTGGTGAAGACTCTGACCTCTGGACTGCAATATAAGAGGACATACATTGCATCGACACATCAAAAGATTGGGATTTAGACATTCCTGATTATAAACAAAATAATTTGGGCAAAAAAATATGTTTTAAACACAACAGTTCATTTATGTACCTTGGCTGCTCTCAGCTTCTCTTTCAACTGCTGTGTCAGAATGGCATCTAAATTCTGAGAGTCAGGAGTTTCCTGAATTCTTGACACCAGACCTATACAACAAATCATATCATGAAACAATAATTAGAAGTATCATTCAGTGTTGTGTTGCCACTGACACCCACTATGTCATACTGAACATTAGCACAGAATCCATTGTCAACCTGTTACACCAATTTTAAATAACAATTATTTTTACATTTAGGTGTTTTATGGCTCATATTTCTAATTTTGTTGTGTAAAATGTGTTTCTTTACTAAAGTGTCCTTTTAGGCAGCAAGAGAAGTTATCATACAGTGGCATAGTGGTGCTGTACTATCGAAATCCAACTTTTTAATTATCTCCAGCCCTATAACACCTTAAAATCAAAGGAGAAGCAGGTTAAGTAAAGACATAGACATTAACCTCTCCGAGAACCAGCTGGAGGCCTCGACAAAACCACTGGATCATTTGCCTTCTCGGTTGATCCCTCATCTTCACTTTGGGACTGAACAGTGGATATCTTCCCCACATCATCATGTGGCTCACGGGCTGATGATTGTTCAAGCAGCTAGTATATACAAAGAAATGGAGCAAAGATTAATGGCCTTACAGTTTTTTAAAACTGTTATGGCTGCAAAATGGGTACAATTAAAGAGTTTAGGAAAGATGTACCCTTTTTTTACGCCTCTGCCTCTGAGCTTTTAACGTGCGTTTCAGAGTTTCCCCTGGATCTTCCTCACTACTTTGAGGTTCCTGGTATAGCACAAGCATACAGTTAAAAACAAACAGCATCAGCTACACTGCATAAACTAACTGTAGGTGAAGACACACAAAAATCTGGCTATTATACTAAAGTTAAAAACATGTTTTTTTGGCAGTGGATGGGGGAATAAAATAACGAGGCTCAGCAACACACAGGGTGAGGGTCACTACAACCTACAAAACATACACGAACCTTCATTTTAGATTGTCGTTTCTCCTCACTCAAATTGGCAGGTGGAACCAAAGCCTATCAAGTACAAGTTACATTTACTAAATCGACAGGATTCCTCTTATCTATGCTCGTCACTCTAATTATGTGTGTATGTAGTGAGCCACTTCTCCAGGTCATGTTGTGCTGGGTAAGCGCTACAGCCGCCAGTCCACAGAAAACAAAGATAACTCCAGCAGTATTATTAGTAAGTTGGCTTATGGCCTTGATTACTTTACCTGAACGTCGTCCTCATTTTTGTTTTGAACTAACGTGTCTTGCAAAGCGCGCCCTTTCTTGCGCAGTTTTTCTCGAATATTACTAGAAAAGAAACAAAGACAGTCGTTTTATAACAGAGCTAAGTGTTAGCTAATGCTAGTTGAGCTTGGGTAGCTCAAAGTCGTGTAACTTAATTGCTATGTTAGTTATATTAGCGGGTAACTACAATGAACGAAAACAGCTCAAGTTAACGTTACCTTGAGGAGGCCATGGTGGTGATGAGGATACTTTGCTTTTCAAATAACAGACTACGACAATTGTGGTTTTGATTTAAACAACAGATTTACTTCAGCGAATCTAACCTTACTACCTTGTAATATCCGAATAGCAGTTATATGATTTTCTGCATATACCTTAAATAGCGATAACGCCAGCGCCATTATCGCTGCCTAGTAACGACATAAACTACTTCTCAACCTACCTTGAACACAAGGGGCTATACAGCTTTCGTCGTTGTAGGCAGCTTTGAATTTCCATTCGTTTGACCGATTGTCAATCAAACGTTTTTAGTGACGTTGCTCACCTACCTACTACGGAGTCCCATAAGTTAGAAATGCGAAACACCATTTCCGTTATGTCGGATTTTCTGTTTGCTTTTTTTTGGCAACAGTATATATAAATAAACACGATGACCGACCCTTTTTGACTTTTATTCGTACATTTTGCAAAAACTCTTTCTCACACATGTTTCTGTTTTACCGCTTGTTGAAAGAAAAATAAAAAAGAAGCTCTTCAACAACTTTTCAACAGTGATTATTTAAGTTATTATTTACCCAGCTCCCACCCAAACAAAACTTTAAATCAAAAACTCATTCAAGCTTTATCAAACAATATACTTCCAAATCAATAGATAAGTGTCCATAGTGATAATATAACTAGTAGTATAATCAATAAACAATTGTATAAAAATATAGTTTGACTGTAGCACACGTGTAGGTTTTATTTCATGTTTTCTATCTTCTATGCATAGTCCTCTGCCAGTGTGTCAAAGTAGTTTGTGTCAGCATAGAGAAGGAAGCCAGAGAACAAGCTGTCAGCCCAGCTTGGGTCTGCAAATAGGCCGTTCTGGTCATGGTAGAAGATCTCCAGCCACACCTCATCTTCAGGGTTCAGGTACATCACAGTAGACCCAGATGCCACATCATGGTTCCCTGTGTTGGCATCAAAGGTTTTGATGCGATACTGGCCATTATGAACCAGACCAATAGCCAAGTGTTTGTTGGCCAGAGTAATGTCATAGGAGAAATAATAAATGCCGGGGTATGCACAAATGAACTTGCCTGTCTGTGGATTGTAGTGGGCACCCTCATCGAATAAGACCTTGTTAAACCTGATGGGGGTGTTCTCTGCAGGGTAGCTACTGGTGATTCCCACAGAGAAAGCTGATTTAGGCAAGAGGCTGCCACATCTACAGATTCCGGCGGTTCCACGTGGCCCCCGTTTACCCTTGTCTCCTTTCTCTCCCCTGCGTCCTGCAGGACCAGGTGGGCCCAGATTTCCATTTTCTCCAGTAGGACCTCGTTTACCTGCAGGGCCACGTTCACCTCGTTCTCCGATTTTACCTATTGGGCCAACCCTGCCCTTTAACCCTGCAACAGAAATATTATGCTGGCATCACAATGAATGAATGATTGATATTGATATCATGGTTAGATAGAATGATTTAATTATTTTTGGTCAGTCCTCTTCTATATGATTCCATTTCTCTTCTGCACTTGAATAGTCATAGTAACACAAGTCTCCACCCAATGTTATGTGTTTATTCATCATTGGAGCACTGCCACATGGACAGAAACTGAACTACTCTGTGGGGTAATATGTAGTTTTATGTTATGTGTCCTGTTTCCACACATAATGGAAAACATGAGACAAGATGATGAATTGACATTTATTTAAAAAAAATTATATGCGCACACATGCATACATGCACACACACACCAATCGGGCATAATATTTTTACCACCTGTGTTATTTAATGCAATCACAAACAGTGGCTCTGCCATTGATTCTACTTTTACAACGTTACAATTTCACAGTTCTTAGGTTGAAACTGTCAGAAGTTAGTCTCCTAGCTCCTAAAAAACTTATTCTTCATGTACTTACTGTACAAGTGAAAAGCTGGTCTAAAACCAAATAACTAAAGTAGAAAATTGAGCAAAAGAACTTTTACTGTATAATGATTTTAAAAGTCCCCAGTTTCTCTGCATTGGTGATGAACATCATATTCTTATTGCATTCGAAGTTCATCTCTTTGCCCTCTCACACGGATGCCAGTTGTCAGATGACAAAACTTAGTAGTATTAATTTATCTGCACACATTAACTGATACTGTATCTGTTTTATATTATACCTGTGTCTCCCTTTTCTCCCTTTTCACCTTTCCTGCCATCTCTGCCATCTCTTCCTGGGATACCCACATTCCCTTCTGCTCCTTGGGCACCGCTGGGACCAGGTTTCCCAGGCAGGCCTGGTGACCCGGGGACACTGCAGATCAGACGTGGTGTTCCTTTCATCTTGGTCTCAAAAAATTGTCCAAAGACAGAGTGGCACAGACAGACTACTCCCATTAAAGCCCACATCTTCAAATCTGCAAATGTGAAACAATCAAAGAGAACCAATTAGTTAGAGAACTAACAAATATGCCTTTAGAAACATTGCTAGTGTGCTTCCACATCAACCAAAAAATTTTGCAATTTAAAAAAAAAAATGTTTGCCAACCAGAACAGAGAACCTGTTGGTTTAATAGTATTCACAGTGCTAGAGAACACTCGTTGCAGTGTTATCATAGCCCTAAACAGAAACAAAAGCATCTAAGTGAATCAAATTTCTTGAGATCAAACACAGCATGAAGCCAGATGTGATTCTTTTAATGAGAAAAAATTGCCATTTTGACTGTGTCTCATATGCTGATGTTCTCATCCACCACAGAATTGCATGTGAGAGACCTCAAACAAAACTTTTGTCTTCATTCCAAGTCTTAAATTTTGCCAAGACATTCCTAAGTCATGACATAACATCCACTGCAATTTGTGTCAGGGGAACCTAATCATGAAGTAACGGCATTAGAGCAGACAGAGGATACATTTATGTTACACAGAGATAAAAGACATGATCTCACTGTGTATTTCTCTATTTCACTAAACATTAAAATAGTCAGGAGATCAATAACCCTGATCATAATCCAGCATGGTGAATGAGAGACGACATGATTAAATCCAATCTGGCAACTGCCTGGGTGCTGGATAACAAAAAGTCCATTATGATGTGGTTCTGACCGATACAGATGCTTGTTCTTTCCATATTTGCCCTGGTGGGTGTGAGAATATGAACTTTGCATCTGCTCTGCCTGGCTGCCTGTCTTGGTTTGGTGGGGGCGTCGGAACATGTGTGTCAGGTTTACAGGGAAGGATCATCCCCTTATCTGACTTTAAAAAGAAGTGTCTTTTTTATTTACAACATGCTCTATTTGCCATCAAACAGTTGATTCATCTGTCATCAGTGGGATGCCAGCACATTAGACAAATTATTTGTGTGGAGACAGCAAACACAATGAGATAAGCAGGAAGGAACACGCACAATTCTGGACACACACACACACACACACAACAAGAATACACTGTTAGTGTAGCATGTTTTTGATTTTCAAGGCAATGAACTGGTCACAGAGCCAGTGTGAGGTCCTGTGAGACAGAAACCCCGCCCGCTTCTGCAGCTATGATGTCAGCACTCTTTTACACACATGCTTGTGTGCATAAGGACATAAAGTAAATGTATGCAAAAATGCAGTCACTAACTCCCTGAAACACACACACACGCACATACACACACACACACACACACACATTCACCAATGCTTAATAACGGATTAATGGAATGCATGATTTCAAAAGTGTAGTTATTTTAAATTTCTGATGACACCTTTTTACTTTTTCTGTTAATTATTACAGTTCAAAAACATTTATGTCCCACTAGCAAGGTATCCTTTGAGTTATATAATTTTCCCAGTGAACAGCTGGAGCAAAGCAGATTCTGTGGATAATATTAAAAGATTAGATTTGGCTACACTTCACTGAAAGCCTCTAACATGTTACTAATTTATGTCAAACACAAGACTCCCGATTATTCCTGAAGGTGGTTTATTAAAAAAAGTTAATTAAGTAGTCATCTACCATATGTACTATATGTTTATATATAGTACTATATGTTTATAAATATTTATATATCTACACACTTATGTATTTACACTTGTAGGTACAGGTACTGTAGTAAAGGTATTCATGGTATGTGCTTTGTAGGTTCGATTAAAATGCAACATTTGCATGACGTCAGTGCTTTTGGGTAATTTTGTAAATGACAGAACTTCTACAAGTCTACAAACGGTGCACACAGAGGTATGAAACCAGTGATCTTACCCCCTAGTTGGCAGCTGTTCATCTCTCGAGCTGATCAGAATTCTCTCTGCTGAGTGTCTTTGTCCCTATCTGCTCAGATTCCAGGCTGTTTGATGATTTGCATTGTCGGTGAACATCTTCTGCTGTGTTCTCAGACATCTGCGTGCACAGTTCAGCTGCCTTTGCAGCTGACAGTGTCTCGTAGTGCAGCAGCAGGAGCAGCCTGGACTTACACCATCCACTCCTCCCTCCCGCCGCCCTCTCTCATCCACTCCTCCCTTTTCTCTGCTTCATAAACCTCTCAAGGCTAAAACAGCTCTCATCCAGGCCTTGTATGTGCATGCAGAATCAACTGCATTGTGTCATGAATGACAGCTGCTTTAGTATGCGGCAGCCAGCGTATAACTCAATCCATTGGATTTTGTGCAACAAATTATTTTTTATGTTAAAAAGTATATTAAAGGCTAACAAAAGTCTGAAGTATTTTGTATCACACAGACTTTAGTGTTGATTTTCAGTGTGATTGAGGTGTATTTTTAGCACTCAGCTCTAGATGGTGCTAAAAGTGAGTCATTGGTACAGTATGAAAACCAATTCAGGATTCACAATTCAAGTATCATGATGACTTGTTACAATGATTTTTTATTTTGACAACATTAATAATTAGGTTAATCAGGGTGCTGGTTAACCTTTCAATGTTTACATGTCTTATAGTAAGTATTTATTCTGCAGTGTCTTATGTTCCAAGATATGATGCAAATTGATTTATGTGGGACTTAGTCAAATGATAAATAAATAAATTATCCAGTAGTTGACAGTAAGGGCTATCAGCTCATACACAAATAGAATAATGCAAAGAATAATGCATGGAATAAAATTATTGAAACACACACACACACAAACACACAAACACACACACACACTAACAGCGTACATGTTGGGAGTAGCTTCACATTAATACAGTTTACTTTACATTATGTAGTCTTGATCTGCAAAGCAACTTGCAATAATTTAATTACAAATTTAGTGGAGACAAACATTTTAGTAGTTAGTATTTAGTTACAGTGATATAAAACACTGGACTGTAACTGTCTTGTGTGGTACCTGTAGAGATAATTCACTGTTTTCACCTTTTAAATTATTATTTCCTGTGCTTTGCAGAGCACTTAGACGACTTTAAGAGCAAAAAGAAACACATACAGTACTGGGGGCAGCCATTTTGTGTCCAAACAGAATGGGTCTTTATTCAGGAAGTGAAACGGGGGAAAAAAAGATTGCAATCAACACCCCATTTAAATACAAAACCAACAAAAATAAAAATAAACACAATATTCATTTTTGCATATCAAAGAACCATTGAGTAATTACAATCCAAACACCTCATAAACCACTTTTGTGAATCTGTACACAAACAGTGATTTAGAAATTAGTCACTTTAACAATAATATTACAAATATTTAGCTTTAAAAATAATTCAACTCAAAATAATATCTTAGCAATTAGCATCTTAAAATTATATATAGTGTATTTCCACATAAAAATACAAAATAATAGCAATGAAATTTACATATGGAAAAATTATTCCAACAATTCTGCTTCTATTAAATGAAATAAAAAGTGGGATAAAACAAGATGAAATGAAATAGAAATATGCATGAAAAAGTCTCTCCTTTTGTTAGCAAAACACTATCCAAAATAACTACAATCATTTACATCAGTACAAAGATATCTGGATTTAAAAATAGTTGCAATGAAAAAACGGGGTTTATTTTTCTGACAGTAAAAAAATGACACTGTGGATCAGAAATCTGCAAAATATGCAATGAAAAAAATAAATCTGCATTAAAAAGGTTTACACTGTTGTTCTTACTTTTATACAAACATTAGAAACAGTATTGCACATCACAACACAGATTTGAGGTTAGTCAGCCTTTCAAAATGTGTTATATTCAAGTTTCAGAGCATCTACGAGGACAGGCAGCTGGGGCCTCGATGCAACAGGGGAGAATCTCAAGTGTCTTCCAAGAATATAATAAAACCTTCATGTTGCCTTCCTTCAAATGAAATGTGTCATGTGTATCAAAATAAGAATCAAGTGTATATCAAAACTTTGATGTTGTTACTAATGACATGATTCTTTGTCTTTGAACAGAACTTTTAGACATAAATAGCACTGGGGGGAAATTGTATAATAGTCCTATTTAAATAGAAAAATACAATCAAAATCAAATTGTTTTTTTGTCTACAAAAATAGTGAAATAAATATGATTTTTACAAAAGCAAAGACACGGTCAGAACAAAGTAACAGTGTTTAACATAGAAAATAGAACCTCACAAAACAGCACGAGTCAAGTGTTACAGGTGACGATATCCAAACATGTTCGCATCGCACATACTGAGAACTAAAGCAACGAGGGACGATGGGAGAGCCATCGTGCGACAGCATTCTGTCTCCTGCCCCTTCATGTCAGCCATACTACATCAGAATATATTAGAAAATATAGGATTAGTTTTCTATTCATAGAGAACCTAGATAACTTAAGACCACGGCTTCATGCTACATCTTAAATAACTAATCATGAAAAAATAAAATTGAATAACATCTGTTGAACTATAAATAGAGAGAGGGAGTTTCAGGGGATCCACCTCTGCATTGAAATTACTTCAGGGTGTGGATAAGCCGAAAAATGAGTGGGGAGATAGAAAAGTAGTGCATCATATATATTATAAAAACATATTGAAGGACCAGTGATGGGTAAGTAATTGACATGAAAAAATGTAAATATATGACTCAACTATAAGTATCATTAAGATTTTTTAACAGTACACACTTGATGCCTGACAGCAATAACGAAGAGCACACACCAGGGCTTGAAACACAAAAACAACAACAACAACACAGAGCGACACACACTACAGTACCAAATGGACAGCTTGGCCACCATCCTCACAGAAAGATTGTCCCTAAATAGTTTTATTAAGTATAAAGTATTCCCAGGGTTGTGTTGGAAATCAAACACACAAACAAAGGGAAGAGAATATGACCTTTAGCATGCCAAGAGGCCAAGTGTCATCATCCTTGTTATAAGGACATGGTTCAGACACATGGGGGTATTAAATCATCCAGTCACTGGGTTACAGTTTCATGTAGCTGAAGCCACACAGCAAGGCTGCTTCAATTAGTCTTTACCAAATAAGACGTCTTGCAAAGAGATGTTGTAAGGATGCTTATTAACACACTTCTCCCTTGGGAGTGATCGAGTCGTTGCATTTGGTCTGCCAGGGCTTTGCTGTGTCAGATTAACCTTTGGAACCATACAAACATACAGGACAGGAAGGGTGACGGCAAATTCATTTTGATGCTTTAAATCTCCTCTACATGATGTGTTGGTAACTAAACTAGAGCCTCAGTCTACACTAACAACAGTCACACAGCACAGAGACAATGCACAAACCACTGAACACCACTCTGTTCTCGACAGGTTTTTTTGCCATACTGGCCACCATGTCACAAAATGATGGCCTCCACTAAGTTAACAGTAGAACCAACATCACTTGTAAGTATGTAAACAGATCAAACAACAGAGAAACATCAATGCATGCAAGTTTAAATACGTTTTTTTGTTTTTTTTTAATTCAGCTTCATCTGATTTTTTTCCCCTTTGTAGGCATCTGTACTAGATGGTCATCCTACTAGATATTTTTTACGTCTTGTCTTTTAATTATGCTTTCAGTGATTTGTTTTTTTGTATTTTTTTAAAAGTGTATTTTCTCACACATCTACCCTGCATGCTAGTTCTGTAGCTATTGTCATAACATGCACTTTAACTCTTTCCACAGCAATGGGGGCCATTAGTGGTTGAGTGTATACTGCATTTCATTTTACATGATTCTGGTTTATAAATGGCATTAAATATAATACCTACACATCTATTCATATATATGTATATATAGCAGCAAAGCTTCTAAAATAGCTTAAGTATAAATGTTGAATACAGTTAGCAGAGACCAGGTTTTGTATTTTGAGGTATCACTCAATGGGTCAGTATGAGCGCAGAAATAAACCCATCATCCGTTTTTTAATAAACTCTCGAACAAGAAGAAAGAGCCCATGGCAACATTAAAACATAAACAAAGAACAGTTTGTTTTTGCGGCAGAAATTTACCAATTTTATGTTTCCTATCTTTTTGCTACCTTTGGTTAATGACCTGGGGCAGGCATCAATGTTAGAGAACTGAGGTGCACTACACACACTGTGGGGTGGCTAGCAGCAGACAGACAGACAGACAAGCTGCCCCCATGCAAAAACATTCCCATATCTACTTTAAATCTCACATACAAAAATAATAATAATAATAATAATAATAATAATAATAATAATAATAATAATAATAATAATAATAATAATATAAACCTACAAAAATCAATCTTTTTAAATCTTTTTTAAATCTCCACTTAGAAAAGATGAAAGTACCACAAAAAAGTTGTAGAGTTGTCAGAGCCTGAGATGTGAGTGATGTTTTGGTGAAAAACTGAGGCTTGTGGTGATTGGCTGCTACAAAAGATATATCGATATATGTAGTATATACTGTATAGTGTTATGTATTAGATTATACTGCTTGGGAGCAGGCGAGGCAGAGCAATGCTCCTTTTCCTGTTAGCCAGTGTTTTACTTCCCTTCTCTCTGTGTCAGCATGGATGTGGTCACACCTCTAGTTCCATCGGAAGTGAATCTGGCGCGGCCGGTCAGCTCCCTCTTTGACAAGGGGCTTGTGAAATTCCCGCCCGGCACGGGAGTGGATGTTGGCCCAGCAGAATTCGCAGTAGTATTGCAGGCAAGTGACATTAGCACAGAAAAAGGGAGCGAATTTCCCTCCACAGCGTGCACCCTGGCACTCATCACACAGCTGATCATCCAGTACATAGGGCTTCACTTCCACCTGCATGCATGTTTTGAAGAAGACACGAAAACTTGGTAAGTAATTACAGTAAAATGTGCATGTTCATTAAAGGCCAGCTCTTATGTGAAATAGTATTAGGCCGTAATAAGCCTTCACTCATCATCACATACATACTGTATGTAGATATCAACTCATAATGATGGTCATATACACGTAATGTGAAACAGGAAATCTGGGAAAGGTTAATTAAAAGGAGGCTGTACCCTCTTGTCAATATCACCATGCTGCAGCTGGACAAATCTCGCACTGATGGCTGCGATGTAACTCTGCTGATTGGAGAAGGCCACTCGCCCCGCACCCTTCGGGTATTTTAGCTCTGGATCAGTGTCAATTCCTGCATAGCAGACCCCGCCGTAGAGACGATCCATAATCATGGCCAGCTCAACTAGTCAGAGAGTGAGCAGAAATAAAATTTTAGGTTAGTGAAGGGGAGGGCTGCACGAGAGAGGGAGGAAGAGAGAAACTCAGACTGTAGTTGCAGATGCGAATTTTAAACTTAGATACACCAATCATGCACATTAAACCCCCAGCTGATCATCAATTTGTTACCATCTGTTAGTGAAACAGAAATCTGAATCTTCATTATAATATACCAATCTGAATCTGAGATGAAACTGTGTGGTTATAACAAATTGGGTGTAATTACTTGCTCTCAGAGGACGGGGAACACCTCCCACAAAAATGGTTTTGCGCGGATCAAGGGGCTGAGATCCATCCATCACAAAATCACTGTCACTCAGGTTCCAGGGTCGAATTTGCACCTGAAGCCAGAGACAAACAAAATTCAATCAACTTTCTCGCTTAGGAAATCTTTCAATGACTGTGGAACTGTCTTTTTTGTGGGAGCTCACTGGTTTGTCTTTAATGGTGGGACTGGAGACACACAGGTAGAGCTTCCCATCCTCCTCCATGCAGGCTTCAATCAGAGCCTGGACTGAGCTCTCCTCCTGGAACAGCAGGAAGGCATATCCTAGAAAACACACAAATGTAAACCTCAGTCTAGACAATAAACACATATGTTCTTGCTCTTGCTTATTAATTATTAGCATCATGGCTTCACACCAGTCAAGCTCTATGCACATGCTATTCAACAGGCATAAATCAATGAGCTGGCTGCTTTTGCCAATACCTTTAGGTGGAAAGTAGGATTTGCTTTCTGCTTTGTGAGGCCAGTCCACCACCAGATGACCAAAGCGGCGGAAGCTTGAGGTTATTTCATCTAGGCGAGAATGAAAAAAAGGAACAATAGACAGGTAAGGAGAATGTGCTTTATTCAACCGAATGCCCGTTAGTATAATGCAGTCATAAAATTCTAAATTAAAAGAGCTCTCACCTTCATCAATGTCAGGGGGCAAACCTCCCACAAATACCTTGCGAGAGAAGCGCTCAATACGCTCCCCGTTTTGGTGGGGGAAGCAGCTGGGGGAGCCAAGCACACCTGGGATGCCTTGGTTGCCATGACCGTCATCGAGGAGATTGTCATCAATAGGAAAGAGTGAGGAATGGCCTGATAGATAAACAAAGTAAAAAAGTCAGTTAAGGTTAGATCAAATCTCAACTATTCTATTAACACTCTCAAGCAAAAACATTCACAAATCATATATATATAAACCCAGACTAATTACAGAACCAGCCTCTTCTTTATAGAATTTTATATCTCTGTGATGACAAGGACACGGTCAGATGAGAGAATATCTAGAAAAATCTATTTGATTGCAGTTTTATAGTGAGTGGTTATGAGATGAAGCACCAGCTTAAAGTGGGGATTATGTGCAATTTAGTTTTTACAGGTCTGAGGCCGGGTCACGCAATAATGTGTGCTCCATTTTGAGCAGTGTGGCTGATAAAGCAGGCGTATGAAAGCAGGTTATGTGGAACAGAAATTTTAACAAAATTGCAGAGGAGTATGGAGTCCCAAAGTGTTCAATATTAAATAGATAAACAATTATACAACAAATAAAATTTTATTAATGAGCATTAATAAAATTTAAAAAGTTATAAAATTAATTGTATTCATGAATTAATGAATAAATTATTAGAAGTCAACCCATTATTGTTTATCATAAGAAACAAATATATATACAGTATACAGTATATATAAATAATCTTTATTTTATATTTAAAATAATTTAATTTTTTTCTCTTGATTTTGATTTCAAAAGGTCCCTTTTCAAAAGTCATTTTTATTTTAGAATGCTATTTTCTTAAAGTTATGTTTTTAATATGTTTTCCCAAGTAACACATATTTCATGCCACTTTTTATTTCAAAATGTCACATTTCATAATATTGGTCATTTCCTCTCCCCTCCTTTTTACTAGATGTATATTTCAGCATAACTATAGCACATTTGAGAAAACTACATCCTTGATAAGCTTGATAACTGAAGGGAGCCCTGGGGCTTTAGGGTATCTGACATCTGAATGGGGATAAAAAGGGAGAATAGGAAATAAAAATTGACATAAAATAAAAGTGTCATTGGAAAAAATGACAACATAAATTTGACTTTCGAAAAAAAGACATTCTGAAGTAAAATTGCTTCTATCCAGTAAAAATTACAGAGGAAATTACTTTACATATAGTTTGTTAGCATAAGTGTGAGTAATTTTTACATATTTGTTAAACACTCTGAGGTTCCATCGAGCACAAGCACAACTGCCAAGTCGATTCAACTAAACATGACCAAAGCTGAAACTCTTAACATCATGCATGTCTAGATTCTTAAACAACACAACTATAAGCCATTGTTGTTCTAATTTTTATATCCATTAATGATTTATCTGCAAAATCTAACCTTAATAATTTTGTAACAACAATATGACAAATCACGATGTTCTTAAAAACATAAAAACAATTTGAATTTTAGACTTGAGGCCTCTGTAGTTTGGTATCCATTTAAGCAATAAAGCATCCCACAAGGGTCTAAAAGCCACAAGGAAACAGACATGTTGTTGAAAGCTGAGTTTACCTCGACGTCTCCCAAAGCTCCTGGCTGCTTGTAGAGAAATACAGAGTACAGGGTTCAGCATTGCAGACATTTCTCAAAGGGTATTTTTAACCTTTAAAACTTAGATTTGTTATCTTATGATGATGAATGATCTTTATTCAAATCAGTTTAGTCAGTGTCAAGAAAGCTGTCAGACAGAAAAAAATGCTTGGAGCAAGAGACCCCGAGCAACGTTTATAATTTCTCTTTCTCTTTTCCAGTCTCTCCTTTATTGAAGACATTAAGACAGAGCAGACAGGCAAAGGTGCATATTTAAAAAACTTGTGTATGAAAACATAATATTTAGATACATAGATAGATAGATATATAGATAGATAGGTAGAGCTACATAACACTATAATACTATTAGCAGTGCCCAGCACTGAAAAAAAATCCCTTCTCTGAAAAGCTAATATCCTTTTTCCATAGCAGTTGCCAGAAAGAAGGGGAGCCACTCAGAGTCTAAAAAAATACATTTGTCAGGGTCCAGCTCCATTGAAAGCCCTGGATGAAAAACAAAGTTCACCACAACAACATGTAGGGCCTTAAAGACATGAGCCACAAACTGCCTCTAACAGCTAAAAAAAAAAAGGAATTTCTTAATGCTGGGTGTGAAAAGGAAACCACAATTACCGGACAGCACTACAACTAATAATGATCACATGCTAATAATTATTTGCTAATGCTGTCTGACCCAGATTTGGGTTCTTTTGAGATTCATACAGCAAGATTTTTTTTACACTAACATGATTTGCGTGCACATGCAAGGGTAAAAAACATCTGCAGGGATACAATGAGGATAAAAAAAAGTAGGCTACTGTTTGTAGTGTATTAAATGTCCTCATGTGATTTCGTATAACAAACACACTCTCACATGAGCACTATGAGATAGTATTAGTATGGAAGAGTTTGTTACGAAAACTAATTAAAAAGGACACAAAATATCACACATACACTGATGGAAAAGGACCAAATAACAAAATACTGTACTGTATGAATTTGTCAAAAAAAATAAAATCTAGAATAACAGGTACTGAGTGCTAAAGAGGATCAGTGAAAGCATCATGAGAGCTGGAGACACACATTGGAGGGAGATGGTGCTAAGAGATAATTACCATTGAGCATGAGTAGGCCTTCAGCCCCGGGGTTAGGGCATCCCACACGGCCTGACGTGAGAAACACACACACACACACACACACACACACACGCGCGCGCACACACACACACACACACACACACACACACACGCAGGGATGAGACACACAGCAGATGGAAGATGGCTGAGGCCAATGTGTGTACAAGGGAGTGAGAATATGCACAAAACACACTGACATGCACATATATACACCACTACAGTGTCAGACTGTAAATGTGTTAGAACACAAAAACTAAAACGCTGTGACCTCTCCACCTGCAACATGATGTGATCTAGTTTCTGACCAGTTAGGGCTGCCAGTCAGGAGGAATCACATGTTTATGACATATAGGTTATAAATGTATTAAACGCTGACCTAAAAGGCAATATATGCCTAATTCTATTTTATTTATGGCTACAACTATTTGATAGATAATCAGTTAGTTGATTAATAGTAAATTGATCAAAAAAAAGCTAATGGATAACTATTTTTTACAGAGAAATGCCTTAAATCTCCTTCTTAAATGTACATATTCACTGTTATTCTTACTTTGGACACAATATATTTGCATTTTAGACTGCAGGGTGAAAGAAACATGTTCCTGTGATCTCAGGAAAATGCTTTCAATACATCTTTTTAACACATCTTTGTGTCTTGCCTTACAGGCCAATCAAGTTTGTTCTGGTTTATAATAATGTTTAAGCTGCTATATGTTGCATCCTGTCATACTATAATAGTAGAGTTTGATAAAAAATAAGACAACACCATGAAATATTGGTATAGTGTTGCACAGTTTTGCATTGTACCCGTTAATTGTTAGTAAGGTCAGATATTCATGAATTATAAATAGAGCCTCTCATTTAATGCTAATTAGAAGAGTACATATTTTTTACTTCTATTATGGTGTATCGGGTCCTGTGTTTTGAAACTGCTAGCCGGAGCACACCGTTGTGATAGCCATGTAAATGCTATAAATGTCAGTGCCAACCCTCTTTCCTTCCCATCTCCTCTCTTGGCTGTCATACACAGTGTGTGAAAGTGTGATCACATCTAAAATTAGTCTTGATCCCCTTCTCTCTGCTGTGCACACTGGCCCATGTCCTCTCCATCTGCTCAGGCAGGAAAAACAAGAAACTCGCCCAACAAAGGGGGTCGCGGGTTCAGATTTTAGCAGGGTCTTTATGATATTACTGATCAACAAGTAACAACTGTAGTTTGGTTTATCAGTGTTGTTACTTCTAGGTTGTTTTAAAATGAGAGTGTAACTGGTCTGTGAGGCTGTAAGTGAGCTACAAGCAAGCCGTCTCAAAGAGGGCAGTGTAAGAACGGTGCAGTTATTTGACACTGCTCCTCTGATGTCCAGCAGCTGAGCCCAGGAGGCCAGGGCAGTGTCACAGTACAGAACATTCCCTTATCACCACTGCCTCGAGACCACAAGGAATAATTTAACAGAAATCCAGGACTATGTACGAAACATGTTGCATATGCGGTAACTCATGTGTGATATGCTCGTGTCTCATCTGTCGGAAAACATCTGTTACTAATTAGAGACATCGACGGCACAGAAACGCACCACTGTTTCTCGTCTCTTGCTCTACTTTCTCTCCTCCACTCCTTACTCGGCTTTGCATGCTGCCCAGGTTAAGCAGCAACAGGATGAGAGCTGGAAGGTCATGTGCAGTAAATGTGCAGCTGGTGGCAGAAGTACTAAGCCCTCAGCGGGGAGAAAATAAGCTGGTGTGTGGAAAAACAACACAGCTCTGGGAGCAATGGGCCTGTCAGTCATTCTGTATGATTATAGGTTTCCTCTCTGAACACACACACACACACACAAATTGAAGGGAGAAAAGGCAGTCTTACCTTTCATTGGATCCTGCTCAGCTCGCATGATGTCAATCAGAGAGCTCTCCAGGGAGTGCATGTTCAGGCTGTCATACATTCTGGAGCGATCCTGTGGAAAAAAAAATCACAGGTGTAAGTTTTTAAACCATCTAAAGTCGGAGCTGACAAAACAAATGCAGGTCACAATGCATGACTAATTTCTCACATTTCAAACCCTTTTTTGTGACTGGCTGATGAGAAAAAACGCCTTTAGGTCCTGGTATTTGGCTTAACATGTAAGAGTTTTATGTGTGAGTAGCTCACGTTTGGATTAACATTCTTTCCATATTTATTCGCATTAAGAGTCCAAAGGTATGTTTGAAGGGAGTCTACACAACTGATTCTCCAGGATCACTGGACTTGTTCCCAGATACAGACAGAAAGAGAATGGAAACCAAAACCAGGGGTGGCATTTAGCCGGAGAGTTGATATGGAGGTTATGAGCTCATCTGCTCTTCCAGTGAAGTAGTTCCTCTTAATCACCAGCTATGACAGACTCGTATAGTTATACTGTATTCCAGTGACTAGCATAGCACAGTGCACATAACCTAATCTAACACACCCAACATAATAGCAAGTTAGAAGTCAATTCAATACACTTTGAAGGGTTGTAGACTTCCTGTGTGTTGTATTTATTGTTATATTTAGTAAAGAACAGAAGGTGAAGAGTTAAATTTGCTATTAACTATTCTGTTAATGGAGCATTTGTTACGGAAATAATCCAGGTAAAAAAACTTGACACTCTGCTTCATTAGTCCTTCATATGTTTAATCAGTGATTAACCATAACTATGTTACTGGGCACTGAAATTGGCACTCAACAGAACTGATTTATCAAAAATCAAAGAACAAGATTTATTTTTTGAGCAGATGATTTTGGTGTTATTATCCTAGGTATGCAAATAAATGTCATCACATCGGTACAAAAGCAGTGAATAGAATTTCCCTTGTTATGCAAAGCAGCTCTTTTCAGTAATAAGATGTGAAAAAGCCACTTGGATAAATAGTGAAAGGTTTTGAACTAACAAGACACAAGTTCAGCTGACATGACTCAACTTCCAGATAACCTTATCTTGATATAAAATAAATTAATTAAATAAATAAAACTAAACACATCACTTCTGTGAGATGTTAAAAACATGACACAGCAGAGATACAATATGTCATTGACTACCAAACATTAAACAGAAAGGAAGGAAGGAAAAGACTTGGAATCTGAAAAATTCTGGATCAGACACTGTTTATGGAAATTAACAATCCATGGAGTCAGGCCTGTTTCCTGGAATAGGAAGCGTTGTACTTCTTGGCGCTGATACCACTAATAATTTGAGCTCATAGCAACAGTGTGAGCTCCATTAGGTGACAACAGTATATAGGTGATATCATTTTTTAATGAGTCACAATAATCTTTTCATATTAGAAGTTAGTATAATGTGTTATTATACTAGTATCCATTACAACATACCAGCACACACCATTTCCCAACATTAAAAAAATAGTGAAAGAAAATCCTACATGATTTGTATAACATCATGTGATCAAATCCCTTTGTGATGTTGTTGTGGACGAAATGACAAAAAAGGCGTTTTGATACTCAGTAGGGTAATTTGCTTATTCTTCGCCTGGACTCTGGCCCTGCTTTGTAAATTCTGCTTGTTCCCAAATTTTAAAGCCACTGATTCTCACACGGCAACATAAAAACAAAAACCCTTATAATAACCACTACACATACACACACATGCAAACCAATTATTTTATGAAACCATCAACACAAGCCACCACGGGAACACCAAAAAACATGTACCTGCAGGGGCAACAATGTGTTGCTGTTGCTGTCTGTGCGAAACATATTCTCCTCTATCCAGGACTTGGGCCCCAGTTGTGCTCCAGAGCGTGGGAACTTGGGAGGAGCAATGACGTTGCTTGAGAAGGGCTTCTTCAGGGGTGAAACATGACTGACTGAGCCAGGTACGCCCATGCTACTACCTCTGCGATGGTCCCGGCCCCAGGACATCCCCCCAGAGCCCCAACCATTCCCCTGGTGACTGCCCCAAGGAGAAGGCTTCACCATCGGCTGCACACATATCAGGGAGAGGACATGGACATGGGGGAAAGATGGAAAGATAGAAGGTTAGAAAGGGTGTGTAAACCATTTTCTGTACATTTTTCTTTTTTTTTTTTACGATTTCATTCGGATTTCGTCAGATCTTGTCATTCTACCCTATCCTTTCTCTCCATCAGCCACTGGCCAGTCTGATCGGCTCCTGCAATGGGTGGGTAGATAAGAAGATTTAGGGGCTTTAAGACTTATACTAAGTACCTCATGCACCGTGACACCGTGTAAGTTACACACTCTCTCTGCCTGAACCTGGTCTATGTGAATATGTCAAATTTACTGGTTTACACTGTTTGTATAGTGGATAGTGAATAAAAAAGGCATTTTTACAGATAATAAAATAAGAACTAAAAACTATGATTGGGCAATGCTCTCCTTTATTGATGGTGGGGCCAACATGGTTGTTTGCCGTTGGATGTCTCATAAAAAAAACTTTACATAGCTCTCATATTTAGAGCATGGGGTTAAAATCACTGAAATAGCAACACCACAGATGCATTTTAACAGCAGTCACACACATACGTGTGTAAACACACCCATTGTGCAAATCACATCAGAAACATGAAGCCAAAGGCTACTACCCTAAGACTACTGCATAATCTGAAGCTTCATGTAAGCTCCCACTGCTTTTGTTTGTCTTTCTTCAGGGCTTCCTAACTACCTATTAACACAAAAACACACACACAGAACCACCACCATCACTAAGTGACTCTACATGTTTTCTTTTCACCCAAGTAAACATCTATTTAGGACACCAAACCCTGCCAGGCTTTGTATTTCCACTGAGTGAACCACAAGATAGGATGGTCCAGGGCCATGTGACTGCATCCCACTGCCAGCTTCCAGAAGAGAACAACAGCTAGATTCAGTGATGCCTGCTTGTTCCCCTGTTCACCCCTCCCTCTCTTTGCCTCAAGAGAAGTGACTTCAGCCTATTCAGGGGACATGGTAAATGCATTATAAAGAAAAAAGGACTATTTATCCTTCATAGACCACGGCTGCATAGTGCGCCCACACGCACACACACACACACACAGAGAGGACTCCTAAGGCCATGTTTTTTTTCTGCGTTGTCACAAGATGCTCTTTACCTATCCATCCTATGGGAATCTAGGTAGTGGGAAGGATACATAAGAGAGCCAGCCTGCCATCCTCCTCTGTCACCTTCTTGTGATGGACAATATGCTTAATATGAGCTCACCTGATGTTGGTTGTAGTTGTTTCTCTGCTGGAGGAAGGCGCCGTGCTGTGGATGCATCTGAGGGCTGACAGATCTGCGACTCTGCGTCTGCTGAGGGACATTTATCTGGGGCGAGAATGGACCGCTGAAGCCCTGCACATTAATCCCGGCGCACGGATTAGCTGAAAAACTCTGGTAGAAGACCGGGTTGATAGAGGAGGGGATACCTGGGTAGAAGCTGTTATCAGAGTCCGTGTTGGGCATCTGGTTAACGGTGTTCGCGTGGATGGGATTGATGGAGTTTGGTGCGGGAGGGGGCGATGAGCTAGTCTGGACGGACCAGGGGGTGCCAAACCCAGGGAGAGAAGGTGACGACGAGCCTCCGCTGGCGCTCTGCATCTCCTGGGTGGGGAGGTTCGGAAAAGCGGCGCCGAGACCTCCGGACAACATGTTGCCGGTGCTGCTGCTGCTGCCATTGCTGTTATTTATGTGGTGGGCGATAGGGGAGTCCATTTGGATCTTGCTTGGATTTACGGAAGTGGGCGATGGCGACGCAGCATCGGCTTCAGCCCCTTTCACTGGAGAGTTGCTGGGGTCAGCAGGACTGGGGTCGGGCTTGGAGAAGGGCTGCCTCTGCGGCAGGTGACTGAAACGTCCCTCGGGTGGGGGTGATTCTGTAGGGCTGATCTCAGTGTGCTGACTTAACTGCTGCTTTATTTTTCGGCTGTACTGAAGGTCACTGATAGACTGCGTCGTGCAAAAATGAGCTCGCTCGAAGTAGCGAAAAGCTATTTTCTGGTGCAGATCGTTATAACCCGGCGTCAGAGAGCTCACCTGGCTGTCGTGGTGGTTGTCAGGTTGGTCCGGCTGCCTCCAGGACTCGCTGGCCGTGCGGCCGTGGCTGTCCTTATCCTCGGTCGACTGGGGTAAATGCGTGGCTGTCACCCCCACAGGCTCATCCTGCATGTTTTGCTGATGCGCAGCAGCTGACAGGAACAGCAGGGACGAGGCGACGCTGCTATAGGGCGAACCGGGAGCAAAGTGGCCGTTGGAAACCGGTAGGACGCGGCGAAGCAATACGTCAGTCGGCTTTCAAATGTTGCAAATACACCGATATGCGTTGGAAAATATATATTTCAATCCCAATTGAGGCTTCTATAATAGGAATATGTCTTTGACCAGACTGCAGGCTAAAGGCAGAGATAGAGAGGAGGGGGTCTGGCCTATGCGTGTAGTCGGCTCGTTGTCGTCCTGAACCCTGTTTTACTCGTTGATATTATCATCTATGTAAAGACCGAGCTATTTCGGCCTTGTGGTGGGCTAGCCTAGCCTGTGCGGACCATTAGTCTCTGACCGTGCAACCCCCTCCTCTGGTTACCGGTTGTGCTGCTGCGGCAGAGGATTAAAGATCCCCGACAGAATCCACGTCACGGCCGCGTCACGCCTCACTGCTCCCGCCTCGAGCTCGAGCTGCAAAGAGGACCGCATTGTTTACGTCACGTTTTCATTATTCATAAAGTGCAGTAGGCCTACACCCTCACCAAGCCCCTACTGTAGGATGAGTTAGACGGTGAGAGCAATTACAGCGCAACATGGCTTTAATGTTCCCCTCGGAGACCGCGAGTCTGTTTCTCATTATGAGTTTGTAATGACGCGATAGTAGCCCCATGGAGTCATATGTTTTGCCATATGTATCCGGCACGTCTCATGTCCATATGTACATTTTAAGCAGAATTGACTGGTGGGTCATACATCGTAGAGACACTTCTTTGATTGTACTTCCCGCTAAATATATGGTGCGAAACGTCCGAATTTATGTCGCACTGTAATCGTGTCCCAGTGTTCTGTGATGAGATTCTTTGCTCCTAAGTTTTCTATAAAATCTAAGCAGATTACATTGTGGCACATTCTACATTAACTCACAAACAAATAAAAAATAAATAAAAACCTTCTTTTGAGGCGTCTGCCTGTCAGTATTCAGTTCACAACCAATTGTGAGCGCGTCTTTGGCAGCGTCACTTTACGCACAGACGCCAGCAGCTAAATATAGTGTCAGAGTTGTGTCACGGGAGATGAATCTTCAACGCCTGTTATGAACTCAAAAGTGACAAACAACCCAACCATGTGAACTATGGTAGATGCTTGCGGGAAACAACGAGAACGTCACCATCTGACATTTCATTTGTGTTTGGGAAATATTGACACACACACAAAAAAAACAAAAAACAATAGACGGGGTTGTAAGTGGTCCCCCAGCAGAAGAGAAGTAGATTAGTTTTATGTATGTGAAAAATAGAGAACAACCATCAGCTGGGAAGATGCAAATCAGCAACACTCAAGTTTCACTTTCTTGTTTGCATTGAAAGGCCCAGTTACAGCTGCTGTTTTAAATTAAGGTTGTGTCAGTCCAGGGCCTTTGGTGTGGACACAGGGGCTTATTTGTTGTATAACATATGCAGACAAGGTTCCTTTCTCTTTCTCAAGACTGAAATAGAATAAATCATTGGACTCTCTGTGTGTGAATGTGGTTTTTAATGAGCAAGACAGATACCAGAGTAGCAAAGCAATGTGCTTGATCAACCTGCCATCTGGTCTCTGCTAATGACGATAGCTTATCTCAGCACAAACTACACACAGCTTTCCACCCGGCATTGTCACCTATACAATACCCGTTTAAATCAAAACCACCTGATCACAAAAGCACTGGCAACTCCATAACCTCACCCAATAATCAGACAATGTTTATAGATTGAGTGCTTACAGTTTGTTGTTATGACTGTTGGAAGGGTACCAGGTGTGAGCACAGAAAGCTTTTGGTTTTGAAACACATAGTGTTTATTGTTATACTTCATGAAGATTTCCTGCATGTACAACAGTTCTGAAGGTTACATTCCCATGGTTTAAACCCAGGATGAATCTCATCATTGACAAGATTTAACTCTAATCACAGATGTCTTGATTTTCTTTCTCTTTTTCACAGCACCTTGGGCTGTTTGGGGAAGTAACAAGACACCCCCGTTCAGAAATTCCCCATCATAACATCCCAGATGGGACAGTCCCACCAGTGAGGGGGCAGGTGTGGTGGCCACGGTTGGTGCTGAGCACCAGTGATTACCCTGGCCCAGTAAGTGCTGGAGGGAGTTTAATGGGGCAGGCTGCCAGCTGCTGGTGTCTGATGATGATGAACTGGGGGAGGGGGTCAACCGGGGTGGGAGGGCTGTAAGGGAGGGTGGTGTTGAGCGGAAAGGGGGTGGGGTTGGGGGGGTGGGGGTTCATTTTCTGACTCCAAGCTGCACTGCCACATACAGAATGTGACACATCAATATCTAACCTGAGTATTGTTCTGCATATTAACCTTTGGATTTCCCCTGCACTCTGGAGTATCCAGATCAATGCCCAATGAGTACAAATATATTACCTTTATATATCATGCATGTGGATGCATCACAGAGTATGAGAAAAAAAGCAAGTCCCTTTCTTTAACCAGGTTTTTGCACACATTGGTACTGTTGGTTATTAGGAAGCACCTGGTCCACTGAGCACTATCAGATTTCACTGTTTGTGAAGCTAGCTCTATTTCGGTCTCTGTCAGAGTGGATGGCTGTCACACTGCAGCTGCGGTTGTCATAGCAACAGGTAATCTGCATCATCTTTTGTGAGGTTGATTACTCATTTTGACTCTCTCTGGATTTTTGAATGCTGGGCGGGGGACATTGATCAGCTCATCCTGTTTGACAGACATATCCATCAACTGTGGCGACTCTCTTATAATCCTCTCTCCGCATACAGGAAGTATGTCTCATGTGTGCCATTCAGCACTGGGCTGGTGTTTCAAAAATGTCACTGGACAGAGGTGCCATCGACCTTCTTTCTTCCATGGAACCAAGATTCAAATGGTGATTATAAAATGACATTTGCACCACTTTATAATTGTGGGTCCTTACAACTTAAAACAACTAAGAATAATCAGCAGAACGTGCTCTGAGCAGTTTTTATTGGAACAAATTTCAAAGTACAAAGTAGGAACAAAGTAGTAATGGTTCCTATGAAAAGTTGGCCTTCTCGCCAGGGAAACAGATACAAATATTTTTAAAATGATGTTATTAATTTGTCAACTGTTATCTCTATAGCCTGACAAATACAATCAAAACTCTGTATAATATTGTAATAAGTGGAAAAAATGTTTTTTATTTGTAATTTTTGGAACAGACCCTTTAACTTTGTAGCTTTTTCCCCGTTCACCAAGTCTTGTGGACAACAGGGGTTATTCGGCCTGAGGTTATAATGACATGGCAGAGTGCAGTTTTAATGCAATTTTAATGTTAAGCTCACAGGAGGGTTTTTGTTCCGATTTGCACCCAGTATGGACCTACAGGACGGAGGTGTCTTCTTTGTTGCACTAAATTGTCCCTTTGTTGTCTCTCTTTGGGCACTGAATAGCTCTTTGTGCTGCTGACTGATAAAGCTTCTGCAAACAGTCACTTCACTCACACATGCGCACACACAGACACAGACACACAGCCAGAGGTGCCGCTAACAATGTTACGTCCATATTAGTCACAAACTTACAAACAGAATGACGTATAG
Source organism: Channa argus (assembly GCF_033026475.1). Taxonomy (NCBI): domain Eukaryota; kingdom Metazoa; phylum Chordata; class Actinopteri; order Anabantiformes; family Channidae; genus Channa; species Channa argus. The sequence goes on along the minus strand of NC_090204.1, from coordinate 4,573,659 downwards.
TGTGAGAGCAGATGGTTGCAAGAGTTTATTTCTTATCCAAACTGGGGGTTCGCCCCCAGTGGTTACACCCACCATCCCCACTTCAACCCACAATTGCTTCAGAATCCACCGAAGGACTCTGCCCATATATGATTGGTATTATGCTGTCAGACTGAGTGCCACATATTTGCATTTTATGGCCCACTGCAGAAGGCGTGTATGACTGATTAGGTGGTTGCTCTCTCCGAGGCTGGAGGATTGAGAACAGTCAGGCACATCTGTCGGGCTTTGCTCATGTTTAATGTCTGGAAGAGTGTGACCCTGCTTTTTCAGGTCGGGCTGTATACTGTATGGTTTTAAGCAGGATAGTAAACTCAAAAGATCAACCCTGTGCTCCATTAATGATCGCGTTCTTCATCTTCGATCAACTTTATCCTGTTTCCTTTGCCTCTGTGCTCTTATGACTAGTGCTCTTGTCACTGATCCCATTCCCAATATTCCCACGAGTGCTCTCTAGAGATTGTTGTCAACACCACATCTGTCTACTCTTTTGGCTTTAGGCTTTGTATGTGTGTTTATGTGTGTGTTTGTGTAAGGGATGTTATCTTAATTTCAGAGTGAATTACCTTTGATTGTTACACAGAAGGCAGAGCTCTGTTGTAACAGCAAATATTCACATGAATAGATAACGGCCGGTAGCCTTCTGCTTCCATAGGCTGTTTATTTGATCACAAATACATGGATGACACACAAAAACGCACACACACTTACACACACACTAATCCAATCAATGAAAGCACCTGTCTGTCTATGTATTACATTATTGCAGGTAATACAATTAGTTGTGTGTGTGTGTCTGAGTGAGTGTGTCTGTGTGAGTGTTTTTGTGTGTGCATCTGCGCATGTTTTCCATACATTGTCAGGGGGCATTTAAAGTGTTTCCAGAACAGAGCTGCAGCTGGGGGTCAAAGGTCAAAAATGGCAGGTGTCTTCAGAAGCCAGCAGGTGTAGGAAGATCAGGGGTGTTAATGAAAACCAGATGATCATTTCTGTTCCTATACTCTTCCTTCGCAACAGAATTAGCTAGGACTATACTGTTTTTTTCATCTTATTCTCTTTAGACAGATTTTAATGAACTGTAAACTCTTTAGCATCACACACTCACATATGCCCATTAATGATATCGACTACTAAATGTTATTTACATAATAAAGTGTACATCAACAAATGCATAAAGAATTACAGTTCTTTCTAACTTATTTCACACCCCAGATAAGGAAGATGAATTAGATAACTTAGTGTACAAAGTATAATGTTAAATTAATTATTCTGTTTTAGCTATGTAAAGTGTATTTCTGTGTTTTTAATAGACAAATACTTACCAAAAACGCATGCTCCAGAAAATCTTGCAGTCTTACCTGAAATTTTCATCATGAAGGGAATTTCTTCTTCAGTCAATAAGTGTGTTGTTTTAAAATACGGTTTAAAATAATGTTAGAAATATTATGTTTTCACCACTGATCAAAAATGACTTGTCTGGATGTTGTGTGGGGTGGTTGTAGGGATCTCTTGTATGATTTGGAATTTTTAAAAAAATATGGCAAATATTTTGTTTTTCTTTTTCTTTTGTTGCCCATAAATTCTGTGAGCATAGATTATGTCAATCAAGGGGACAAGCCTGGAGCTCCACTGCAAGCATAGCGGATTACTGCCACTTAGTGGTACGAACTTCACCTACACAACATACTGAGATTTTTTTCTCATGTGTCTGTTCTCAAATCTGTGCAATAATGATAGATGTAAGTAATAAGTAGTAAAGTAATTAGATCATAATACTAAGAGTCCTAATTGAAACTGTTTCTAGACTTTTAGGGTTTCTGCTTTACAGATTAAGTTGATGCTCTGTATTGACCTACATTAGTCTTGATCTTAATTACTTTCTTTCCGTTCTTATGGAATTGTCATAAGTAACAGAATGTCACCAAATAGAAACTTAATTTTACTACTGTGTCTACTGAAAGTTTCTGTCTTTTCCAAAATCTCCTGCAAAGCTGTGAATGTCCTCGGGCCAGGTGATGGTAACAGTCAAACAAAAGATACAGGTCTGATAAGTAGGTAACTGCCTCTTTCCCATTCGATGACAGAGCATTTCTGTCATGGTTTAACAATGTTGAGTAGTTTTCACTATCACAGGAATGTTGGGTTGACAGAAAAGTTTTCTCTAGGAATTATCTTAAACCACGAGAGTGGCATGAAAAATGTATCGAAAGCTTAAAGCTAAGAACAGATTGTTTATTTATGAAAGGTTATGGAAATATGTTATGTTGTGTTATAAATGTGGAGAAATGGTAAATGTTAATTAGAATTTTAATCAATCTGTTCTCAGATAAAATACAGTGTATTGTTGCCACACATTGGAAGTGGAGGAAAGAATTTACGAAGATAGAGCATGAACATTGTGAACGGATGAAAATTCATTTAATCCCCTAATGTCCTTTAAAATATTGCTTAAGTTTGAGTTTTTAATGTGAATAGAACAGTACATAGGGCTTTATTACTTCCCGCCCACAAATTCTATGTGTTTCCATTGTTGCTGTCTTTTGGTGGCGGTAGCTCAATGGGCAGAGCAGCAGGATGGGGTGATGAAGTTAGTCGGATCAAATCCCAGCCTATCCACCAGGTGCGTCCCTGCGTGAGACACTCAGCGCTAGCTCCCCAGGCCTCCTCTGCGGCTGCCCACTGTTTAATGATGGGTTTAAGGATGGGTTAAATGCGGAGAACTAATTTCATTGTAACATGTATGTGCCATATTTATGCTCATTGACAATTGTTGTTCTTTTTGACATTTCATCATCATTACATTCAGTAGACTGTGTTATATATCCGAAAGTTGTTATGTTGTTTGAATGACTCTGTGAGGGTAAGATTTGTAAGAAGCATGTGAATCACAGATTTTTCTGTGATGCGACAGTAATGGCTGCAGTGTGCCTTGCTGGTCAGGAGGGAGCAGTGTTTCCATACCTAATACCAGCCCTAGATATCGCCTTAACAGGCGTCACACTTGGAAACGAGGGAATGAATTGAAGCCTCTCTAATAACACTTTGACTATTAATGTGTCCACATTAAAGTCAAGAAAACATCTTTTTAATGCATTTTATTATATTTTATTTAGGCCAGTTAACTGGATTTTTATGTTCATGAGTTTTTTCTCCAGGGCTTTGTGAGTTAGTGTGCTGAGTAAATTCATTCATGTCTAACATTTCATATCAGAGGTATAAACTTGGCGTGCTCCATTAGACTGTGATATTGTTACTGGAATGTGCTATGAAAGGATTTTATGGTCTTTTCCTGTAAAGTCTCTTTTGGGGCCGACTTAAAATCCTCCTCAGCAAACATTCAGGATGTTCAGTATTTTTGTAGAAAATCCCCTTGACAACCACAGAACAAATCTAATAAAGAGTGAGCACCTCACTGGGCTTTCTCGTGTCTCAGTGATGATTGCAACACAATGTCTCAGCATCACAGAAACTCTAAAGCTGTGGGACACTGTGCCATAATGCACCTTTTGCATCCCCATTATTTGCTCAACATTATGATGGGATAAATAGTGCAAGTGCATGCCTCATGTTGAATTAATATACAACTGTTGTGCTACAGATGTATCCACTTTTACAATGCATGATTTACACTTGATGCAAGTTTCCAGTTGGCTTTCTGTTTTTTCTTTGACCGTAAAATATCACAGTAAATCCCATGTCTTTAAAACTCTGGCAGACAAATGAGAAACACAGGCCTTACAAAGCAATGCAGTGAAAAATGATCTATTTGTTTAGCAGATTATTTGAAAAACTCAAAGTTGGAAACATTGTGTCTCTGTAATTATAACCATAATTGTTTTTTGCTTTTTACATTTTTATTAAGTATAAATATATTCCAAAATGTATCTTAATGTGGGAAGATGCATCACTGTCTCGTGTTATACAGAAGTACTGAGCTGGCAGCAGCGCAGAAACCTCCATTCCTGAAGTTTTTTTGAGCAGACTTGCCCGTCTATTTCGGCGAGACTGGTGTGATTTGTTCCTTCTTATTGATTGTAATATTACAGCACTAATACCTGAAGGGCTGTACAGTGCATGCCATGGTGTAACAGAGCAGAGAGAGGAATGACTGGATTGATTTCAAGTCTCATGTTCCCACTAGTTGGATTCTCCAAATCTTGTATGGTTATCTCGGCATTACAAAAAGTTACTACTCTGTGATCAATATAGAATATAACTTTGTATGTAAATAGTTTACATACATTACTTGATTGTTTGTGAAGCACATTGCAATTTTTCTCAACTCACAGCGGGATGAAAAGTACTAAAGACACATCTTTAGTGCATTTTAATGTTAATTACCAAACTTGTCTTCTATAAAATTACCTTATATATTTTCTTAGTCGTATGTCACACAATTGTCATGTTGCATCTGCCATAGCATAAACATATTTTATTCCTTTCTATCCAAGGTGGAGAAGCATGTGTTGGGGTAAAATATTACGCTAGTGTGAACTCGGGTGCAGCTGTTGTATCCTGCAGCTCATGCCATTGTCTCACAATAGGTCAAATGTGTGAGACAGAGTTACATTACAAAACCAGTAAGCCTCTTTCGTGCGTTCTACGTAGTCATCCAGTACTTTTTACTTTCAATACAGTAACAAATAATATTAGAATTAGGTTAATGGATTTTCTGTCCTGGCTGACTTAGCAACACCTGTGGTTATGGTATGGTTTATAATTATGGTTTAATAGCAAAACTCAATAGCAAAACACTTGATGAGCAAATCCTTTATCAGAAACACAACTGAAAAGCTGCTAGTGTATCTACTTACAGCCATGTCGGCTGTAATAGTACACATGTGAATCTGAGTTGTGTTACACATGATGTAAGGCTTGTTCTAGTTTGTCCTTTTCTAGCCTGCAGACAGAAAACAGAGTGGGGAGAGCAAACCCTGCTCCACTTGTCTCTGCCTCCTCATGGCTGTGTTTACAATCGGCATACCATGCCTGGAGCTGCAGCGCTCTAGAGTTTCACTAAAAAGGCCCAGGACATAGTTGTGTTTGAATCTGCTTCTGTGTGTGTGTGAGAGGGAGAGCAAGAGAGAGATTGTGAATCTAAACTTTGCTCTTTGTTTATGTCTCTCTGTCCCGTGAGTATTTCAGGCACTGCGGACATGCTGCTCCCTGGCTGGATAACAGGATGAAGTTAGACGCTGTCGACTAACTGCTCTCTTATTGGATAATGAGGGGAAGTTAGATGCTGACATGCCATGTGCTCTTCACTCGTGTCCTCTTTCATCTGTTTTTAATTGTGGCTTTTTTTCCCTTTCAAGAGCCAACGGAGCTTTTGAAGAAAAAGAATGGATGAGTGAATGAGTGGGTTAAAGGAGGGTCTATAAAGAAGATAGGCTAGAAAAGCTGAACCACTGCTATCAGAAAACTAAGTATGTTTATCTCTGATAAAGGAAAAATGAAAATGTTCCTCATGTAAAAGAGCCTGCAGGCCTGTCCTGTCTCCAATCGCAGATTCATTTTGTGTTAGCTGGAGCCCAGGTGGGTACATGATGGGGTAAAACATGCACTGGATGTCCTTAACACAGCCTGGGCTCCCATCAACGTTCCTCCCTCCCTCATTCTTTCCCTTGAACTATAACCTTTTGCCTTGCCTCCCACTCCATCTTGCTCTTCTCATCAGGGATGATGCCTTCATTGTTAGTGTCCAAACTTTAGATACAGTAGGTTGAAATTCCCACGTGTTCCTGCTCCCTGCCCCCGCTTAAGAAGAGACAAGAGAGAAAAAATGATAGGAGCGATGTTTACAAAGTGGATGTTTGCCTGGAGAAGGCTCTTAGCTCGAGTTAATGATGAACTCAGATTGGCGTGGGCAGACCACTAAAAGGCAGACCTCATCCTCCTTTTTTTGAGCTGTGATGAAAGGCCTTTCAGATGACGTTAAATGGATGCGAGATGAGTGATGCACATTACACCTTCCGGGTTCTGCTCAGCACCTTATGAATGCATTTCAGTCCAGAAAGATATTACTTTCCATCCACCCAGCATTAATGGATTACCTGAACCATTGGGGAAGTGTAAGTAGATCAGTTAGGCCGAGGCCACAGTCAATGGGTTGTCCCCCAAAGCAAACAGACTGAGGCCAACACATAATCTCTCTGCGTGCATCTGTTGCGAGCGATCTGCAAACATCTTGAAGTCATAAAAATCTACGCATTTTCTCATAAACTGTAAACTCACAAAGACAGATTTTCATTACAAATCACTAATTTAATATAATGCTATACCTGGAAATATAGGAGAATGTTTTCAACAATGTCTTTTACTTGATTTGATTGCTTTCCTTCATAAGCCACAATGAGATGTTAGATGTTCCAGCTTGCATTTGATTTGACTTTCTGAAAGCACAACACGACCCATTCATAACAATATGAACTTATAAAAACATTTTAAAACTTATTTACCCTGTGAAGCAATACTTTTTTATTATGCACTCATATCTATTTAACATTATGGAATAATTTGCAAATGAATATCAGGATGATTATGGGAAACACGTAATGTAATCAGTGTTTATTTTATATGTGAAATCCTGATGAACACTTCAGATTTACAATTTAAACTTTAGTGTACTATTCTCTTCTGTGCTACAATTTAGTTAGTTCAGAAAAACACAGATGTGAAATCATACTCATGTAGATGTTGATAACGATTAGTTAAATAAAAAAACACCCTTAATGTTTCCATGAGGATACTGTTCAGAGAGACTGATCCATCATTTGGGTCTGAAATGCCAAATGAAGTGGAATCGTGTCAATTTGGTGGATTTGAAAGTGAAAATGCCAAAATCAAGCAGAGTTACTGTGCATATTTTAGTGTATATGAAACATAAAAAAAACATATCTTTCTATTTTATATTTTTCCATGATTGTTACTCCAAACAGTCTACACAACACATTGTAAAGAAGTTTAGGTCTGCAGCAAAAAGTAGTCCCGGTGAAATGAAAATGCAGATGATATTAAAGGTTAAACTTGTGTTAGACTACTGCTTAATGTAAACTCTAACACTTGACTGTTGTGATGATGTATATAAGCAAAGCCAGTGAATTTGATCAGAGACCAACAGTGGAAACTACCAGATGTGGATGTGCAAGTAAGAAAGAGGTGTAGTTAGAAAAGTGCATGAGTGGCTCAGTTGACTTTCTCAAAAACAATGTGTATCTTATGTGAACTGTCTTCAGTAAATCTGTTAAAATATGATAAGATGGGCTCTGCAGTGAAGCCCAAATAGAGCAGAGGGATTAGAAGGAGTGTTTAAGTCCTTATCCTCCTTCCAAATGCACTAAACTGTTTCTGGTATAGATACATTTTCAAGATTCTGGTATGTAGCTTGGTCAGTGCATGACTGTGTGTGTATGTGAGGTGATATTGCGAGTATAAATGTCCCCAGAGTGGATTCATTTTCACAGCTTGGTGGTCTGGCAAATAACTGATTCAATTTGGCGTCTGTTATAATCTCAAGGCTGTAAAATTCACTGTGGCACTAATCATGAACCCAAACATCAACAACCCAAGTGCACCTGTGTGTAAGCAGGGCCCACATACATCACCAGTTTCTCCTTCTCGTGTTAAACCCTAAACCCTTTAAAAGGAATTAGGCAGGGTGTGTTTGATGTGCAGACTCGTGTTTTTTTTTTTTTTTTTTTTGCTACTTAATTGTGTTAATTTGATCCTGATCATGTTTTTTTAATGTTTGTATGCATAGTTTAATTTTTACATTTTTTTTCGTCTGCTCTTCTCATTCCCTGTTTCCTCTGTGGCCTTGTTACAGCAGACGCTAGATGACGCCATTGGACCAACATTTTATTCAACTTCTCAGCGTCTGCTATCCACAAGAATCACTCCTCATTGTATATTTGTAGCTATTCTCATATCAAATGGTTGGAAATAAACAGACTTCAATGTTTGTCTTTTCCCCTTAAAATCTTTGCTCTCTATAAACACAAATACTGACTCAAGTTCGGATGTCACGTTTTCCAAATGCTTAATAGCAGTGTTCCCATCAGTCGAAATGTGGATATAGCGCGTAAAATAATGTTTGATTTATGTGGCGCCTGGTTTAAATTGCAGAACAAGATGTTATCCATCCAGGTCCTTCAGGTACCTGAACGCAACACGCAGCTACTCATGCAAGATGTCCTGCAAATGCACGGAAGACGGCTCTTCTGTGGGAGGAAACAGCAGCATCCTTTTAATCTACATTATCTCAGATAGAAATGGACCCCCCATCAAGCTACAAATCTGGGGCAATTAACTTCCTAGATTCTCACTTCTTATCTTGGATAAGAGCTAAGGCTTTAACTAAAGGGAACAAACAAATACCCACAGCTGATCAGCAGCCGTGCCTCACGTCGTCCTGTCCCACTCACTCCCCACAGGTCTCACCGTCTCGATTGTGGCTGTGCAAAGGAAACAAATTATAATTCAGGTATCAGGGCCCGTGATAAAACTTGCCTACACGCTATAGCCGCGAGGGTTGCGTGACTTCGACAGGGCGCTTCTCCCCTAAGTAATAATTTCCTGGGAGCTTTAGAGTAAACAGCCAGGGAATCATGAGGGGGAACCCCGGTCTCTGCAGATGTATGCTTTGATGACATAAACCTGGTTAACTCTAAAGTGCTTTTGAATCAAATTAAATTCCTACGTGTTACGCGTGTGTTAGATTTTTCTTTCTGTGGCTCCTCTAGGCTCAGAGTTTTAGGGCCAGTCACACTGTCTGGTGTGTTGCTGCAGAAGAAGTGGGCTGGTTCTGTGTCTTGGAGGCTTCCTACAGAGGGGAAGACGAAGTTTCGCACCAGTTTTGCCTCCAATCCTGTGGAGGTTTCAATAGCAGCGGCGCGGCAGGGGAGGGACGCACTGCCAGCGCTCAGGATACCCACTCATAGACATTCACACACACGCTCACACACACTCCTGCCCACTAGAGACTAGTTAAATCCGCAAGAAAACTGCAAACACGCACCAGAGCAGTCTCCTAATCCGATTGATAGGCACCAACAATAGAAGTGCAAACTGGGGAAACTACTGGACACTGTAGAGGACAACTTGTGTTTTGGTTTTTCTTTTAAATCGCTTTAGTTGTGAGGCACTTTTTTTTTAAATCTTGGTGATATCAGAGTGGTTTTGAGAACAAGAAGCGCCATCCTTCTGACAACTTCGCCATTTCATATTTCGAAAGGTAAGACTGTTTCATCTAAAGACTGTGCAGTGTTTGCATGATCTTGCCTGTGCGTGTGATCCAGATCTTCTAGGATTTTCTTAGATCAGAAAGCAACTTTCTTCGTCTCTTCCTTGAACATTTTTTTGGGAGACTGTTTTATTTATTTATTGATGTGCATAAACGCCCCCCACATAAATCCAGAGCCGGACTCCCCAAGTAAAGTAGTGCCTTTGAAAAGTCTGCTAGAGAGAGAATGAGAGAGGGAGAGAAAATGGTTTTGAGGTTTACAACTCGGGGAAGTTAAAAGTTATTCAAACACGTTTCACATCAAGCCCGAACTCGCAGGCTCTTTTAGTTTTGGGTTATTTTGGTTTGGGCTGCATAGGCTGTGGCAGCGCACGGCGGGGTGCTGATGAGGACCGTTAAACTGATGAACTTTAGAAAATCCTCCTGCTTTTGTGCCTCCCGAGAGTTCCCATGCTCCAAAGGGCGACACGGCACCCAATAAAGACGATTTGCCATTACGCGCATTATTTCTATTACTTCAAAGTGCAAAAACTCTGCACATTTGTTTGGTTTTTGTTTTCACAAGGAGTGACATTTTGTTAAATGTTTGCATCACCGTGTCACCCATGGGTGCTTTTACGCACCTGTAAGAGCCCGGCCTCATGAGGATCCTTTTTTTCTTAGAAATAAAATCTGTACACATTTGAGTCACCGCCGGCTCATTTGTTTTTATTAAAGTGGTTCAAAGCACATTAATGACAGTTTAGCTCATGTTGGGAGTTGTTTTCCCTCATCCGGTCCATGTGAGAGCAGTGTTTTTCCTCACGGTCAGTGTTTAATGAGAGACATACCCGGATTTGAATAAGTGTATTTAGTAGCAGGGTGAAGCCACACTGTCTCCCTTGTACTTTCTCAGGAGAATGAATCATGAACAAAAAAAGTCTTAAAATGGGAAGGTCTGCGTCGCATACCGTAACTAAACCGCGATTTGCATATGAAAACTGTTGGGCTGAAAGAATTCCGCCAGTGTTGCTATAGACGTTTGCGCCCACAGAAGTGACAGGCTTCAGCGGTGTATGTACAGTCTCCTCTGCACCGCCTTTTGTCACACATCCAGAGTCACTGGTGGAAGATTAAGGACGCGCGTTTCTGTTTCCTTGTTAAATTATTCATCATATCCGCACCCTGTGCACCCCCAGTCCCCGGGAACATTCACTTTTGCAAAGTCGCCCATTATGCTCCCTCGGATGGACTCAAGCAGAGGCAGAGGCAGCTTACACTAGCTATTGGACAGGCTGTCTGTGCTTCTGTTCTCAACTAGTTTCCCCGGGTACAGCATAAGGGACCATGATTGACTTATTTCTCAAGAGGAAGCAGGGCCCACTGCATGTGTTCCCTAGATGATGGGCAGTGGATGGATGACTTTCCCATGGGGTATTTGATCACCTTTGCAGCCACAATGCCAGAGCATTAGTGAGAGCTACCACCCTCTGTCTTGGTTTCTAGAACCCGTGCAATCCGACCGTCCTCACACAGAGACATTTCAGGATGCAGAGCTAAATGGAAGCTCCAGAGGTGGATTATAAGGAAGCAGGGTGGGAGGGGAGTGGAGAATGAGAAGGAAAGGAAACTGGGCTCTCCTCTCCATCATGGTATATTGTGCCAGCATTCGTGGTTCGGATGATGTGGATAGTTAAGAAGCTGCGACTGATCTTGTGGATGGCGAGGAGACAGGTCCTGAGTGATGACACAGATTTATACACAGAGTGGAGCAGAGGAATGTTATGATTTGGATGCACACATGCGCATGTGGATGTTCACACACCAGATAAAATTCTCCATTGTTGGATTAGAGCCCTCACCACAGTCTCTACCAATTCATTAATGAGCTGTTTAGTGCTCCAAGAGCATCAGACCTGCTTTAGTTTGGCCTGCAGATACAACAGGTCCAGATTCTGTGTGGTTCCATCTTTGGCTCCCAGGCCTCCATATACTCCACTCCAATCCCCACATTGGCCCTGAAGTGACAGCAGTGATGGAGCTTGCTACTGAGGACCCACCATAAATCTGCCTTCAGACTTCCTTAAAGAAAACACACATAGGCTTTGGGTCCTGCAAGCCCAAGCCAGGCGTCTTGTTGGGTGGAATCCGAAATGTCTCTTTATTTGTGTTGAAATTAAACTGTTTTTTATTCCCTCCTGTTCTGTTAATGAGCTCCATGTGGCAGCAGGCAGGAGGCTTATCCGTCTTGACAAGGAGCTGGAGGGAAGGAGATGGAGACCGGCTAAACAAAGTGAAGGGAGAAAGGGGAGGTCAGGGGCAGTTTGGTGCGCACATGCACGAGCAGATGTGTGCATGTGTTCTGCTCCATATCCTTACAGAGAAACACTTAAAATGAGTTGATCAGGTGGATGAAAATTGGGGCGGAATTGTTGCACGTAATTGATACATTTTTGCTTTAATCATCAGCGGATTGTGAATGATCTTAATTTTGCATTTGATTGGTGTCACTAGAGAGATTGCCTCCATCTGGGAAATGTAAAGACAATAGTGTGAACATTTAGTTTTGCTTTTGCACATGATTTGCTTGTGTTGACCTCACATTAGAACGGGGCCAAAGCCGTTATAGCAAAAATTTAAAACGGCCGCACACAAATTGGGAGGGAGTGAGTTTATCCTCTTTGTTTTCTTTTCTTACTGCTGCCTAAGATTGATACTAGATGTGTTGAACAGCCATGGGAAAGATAATAACCATCGTTTCCTCTATTGATAAAAAAATCTTTTTCAGCTGCTGAAGGTGCCCTCTACTCACATTAAACAGCCCTCTAAATTCCAATTTTTCACAGAATACAGGATATTTCCCTCCCCAAAAAGGTTAGACAATTCTATTAAAAGTGAAATATAAACTTGAGATTTAACAGAGAAAAGCTACAGTGAAACAAACTTGACAAGATTACAAGTGACCTTGCCTCAAAATGATCCATTCTTGAGTTTACAATCATACATTCCTCCTCGTTCTAATTAAACATTAGACTTTATTTGTTCCATATGCAGGTTTTTTGATGTGTTATTTTGGTAAGGGAACTCTGCCATGAGAACGGTACATGCCCGCATGTAAAAGCAGATCCACGGCAGGCTCTGTGACTATGTTGACTGTGCGCTGGTCCATGCAACCGCAGTGAACGGCCACAACTGCTCTAACATTCATGTGCAGTATACTGTGAAAACTAAAGTACCTCAGTGGATGTGGGCGCAGTAGATGTCCCGTTAGGCACCGTCATAGGGTTTAAATCAGTAGTGTCACATGTGAGGAACACATTGAAGGCGGACATCAAATGTGCTAATGACAGTGGTGATAAAACCCTTACAGTATGAGTGATAGCAGACATTATGTGTAATGACATCAGTGTGGTGGACAGAGCTGGCCGGGGGACGCGGCCCTCGCTGTGTCTGTGTGGTGTTAGGGGGATGTTGGAATGAAGCTCTGTACATACCACCTCAGTGCTGCCTTGAGTATTAATAGACATGTCTTTGTTCCGACTGACACGCTTCTGAAGTGGAATGAGACAAGCTGAGACGATGAGAATCTCCACTCCCTGCGTGAGTCAAACCTCAAAGTACCACTTAGGCAGCCTTCCTTTTGCTCTCTGAAGTCTGGCGCTTCGACAGGAGGCTGAGCTCAGACAACAGAAGAGACAGAGACACTGACAGGAGCTGTCAATGGCTTTTTCCCGTTCTTGTGTTTTAAAAGGGCCATAATGTAGAAATGAATCCATGTTTGCAGTGCGGAGGTTCGTCTGGGCCTGGCTCCTCTGGTTTTAGTTATCTCACTCTGTTTAGGAAGAAAAACAGGGAGGAAGTGTAACAAGGGACAGAGAGGGAAAGCTGAATGTGCACAAGTGTGAAAGAAAAGGGGATTATTTGTTGATGAAAAAAAAAACGTGATCAAGGGAAAGAGACAGATGAGGGAGGGTGAGCTGAGAAAGGGAGAGGGGTCATTAAAAGGACACCATCTCGCTTGCAGTAAATGGCAGTAAAGTATCTGGCTAATCTGCCATCATTACGCTGATTAAATCACCAGGGATTTGGCATTTCCATCAACTGCAATCAATGGGGCAAAATCAATAGACAGGGGATACGTGAAAGGCTTTCAGCCATGGTCACCCGCACGTTGTCCTGAGCCACAGCCTCCATTTGTGGACTAAACCACCAAATATTTGTACATTATTGTCAACAAAACCTAAACAATGTGAATTTGGGGATTTTTATATTTAGCATTTAATGAAATATTGTGGCTCCCAGGTGCTCTGAGCAATGTCTTTTCTTTACCCGTCTATGGCTAAATCTAACCCCCCGTCCTCCCTGTGGCCGGCAGCACTCGTCCACTCTTCCTTTAGTTTTACTCTGTGTTGTTACCCAGGATTAATGTTACATGTTAATTAAGGCAAAATAAAAAAGAAACAGCATGAAGCTGCTCTACATTTCCATAGTAAAAATAGACATTTTGCACATATTGTTAGTAAAATATGTCACAACTTTACTACCGAAGGTCTCTATAAAGTCATGGAGGACAAGGGTCAACATGGCCTCGCTAAGCAGTCTCCAGCTACACAGCCCCATACACAGCTTAACTTGATACCCTGTGTGCAGAGGTAGTAGAAGTCCACAAACTCAATACTCAAGTAAATGTGCAAGTATTGGCCCCAAATAATTCTCTAATACAAGTACCACTTCAAAACATTTACTCAAGTAAAAGCACTAAGCAGAGTGTCTACATTTTACTAAAAGTACAAAGTAAAGGTACTCCAGCAAGATGCATTTCAAACAAAACTGATTATGGTTATGATTGTACTACAAATTAATTAATAAATTAGGGTCAAAGGTCACTTGTAGCTGATTTTAACTACTTCATGTGCTGACAGGTGGTTAACTCATAATGATTCATCAGCATTGATTAGTTATATAATAATATCATAAAATACTTACAAAGAACATATAATTTTGGATGAAAACTGCCAGGTGGTGTAAATGTTTTATTCACTTTTTAGCTGAGGATTAGTTGAAAGATAGATACCTCTGTTAAGTCTGAACACTAAATAGAAAGCTGTTTTGTTTACTGTAGCTTTGGTTAGCATGAACACCAGAAATGGGAGACAGCTAGTCTGTTTCTGTCCAAAAGGAAAAAAAGAACAAAAACATCTTAACAGAACCTCTTTTCTTGTTTGGTTTTAATGTAAAGAAAAATCTTCCAAATTTGAAGGCACACTTATGATGAGAGTTTAATGAAAGATTAATCCACCCATCCATTGTCTAAATAACTTATCCTGATAAGGGGCTGTAGCTGATCCTTGCTGTCACTAGACAAAAGGGTACAGCCTTGACAGGTCAGCAATTGATCACAGTGGTGGCACATAAGGCCAGTTTCCATTGCAGGAACTTTTCCTGAGGACGAGGAACCTTAGTTCCTCTACCTGCATTTCCATCACAGAAAAAAGGTCTAATTTAGGGGCAGTATTTCTACTTCCCAGAACATCCCTGGTTGGGAGGTGGCACTCACTGAATGTCACACTTTTATCATATCAGCATGCTAATTTCTTCCTGGGGATTTGGAAATGCAAAATCTGTGCTGTGGAAATGAAAAGTCCAGCAAGGAAACAGACCTATAGATACCATTCACTCTTAAATGTGTGGAATGTGTACAAATGTTCTTTCTTAGAAAATAATTAAAATTCAATTTTTAGCAATTTATCAAGGGGAATGGAAGCTTTTCCTATAATATGATTTTCATTTTTGATATTCTTCTTAACCATTTTTGTCATTTTTGTTGATGAAGGAACATTTGTACTAGATGTATCTGCATTACGTGATTTGATAAAAGATTCTTTGTTTTAGTGCATTTGCCATTCCATTATAAAGGGATTCAAACCCAACTGAATGTTTAGTTTTAAAAATATTGAAATTTTGGGAAGGTTTCTGATTTGCCTTCTAGGAAAGTGTTATTTGAGAAGATTGATAGAACTTAGACACAGGCTAGTTGTTTCTCCGTTTTCAGTCTTAAGGCTGAACTAAGTTAACCACAAGCTGGCTGCAAAATGCAAAGGCTAACTCGGCCTCCTAGGAAGTATGTCACACTGTGAATAAAAGTACTTTTTCTCTGTCCTTTTAGAATGAGGCATTGTAAAGGCTGGAGTGTGCTGCTACTAGTGCTGTTGGGTCTAGGAGCTGTGGCCCAGAAACTGCCCACAAGAGACGAAGGGCTCTTCCAGATGCAGATCAGAGACAAGTCTCTATTCCACGACTCCTCGGTCATACCAGACGGAGCAGAGATCAGTGGCTACCTGTTCAGGGATACAGCTAAAAGGTAAGTATTCCCGAGGCTGTAATAATTTCATAAGCTTATTGTCAATTAAAAACTGCAGTTCCACCCTCTACTGCTGACTGGTCACAGAGAAAAACATTAAACTTGGATATAGGCACTTACTGTAAATAGACAGGAAACGTAAGATGTTTTTCTGTAATGTGACCTATCGTGTTGATGCAAAAACTAAATAATAGATGAGAAAGTTGTTTTCGTGTAATTGAGTCTCTCCGAGCTCAGACAGAGCAAAACCAAGGTCAGTTCACCATTAGTATCACCTATCGTGAATTACTAGTGCTGATGCTCATATCAGGACTACTATTTTCCGCAGGTACTACTTTGTGGTGGAGGAAGACAACACACCTCTGTCTGTGACCGTGACACCTTGTGATGCTCCTCTGGAGTGGAAACTTACATTGCAGGAGCTGCCAGAAGAGGCCAGTGGAGAGGGATCAGGTATAATTGACACCAGGCAGCAGTGGAAGAGGTTAATCACACGTTATGTGGAAATATCACTATCCCCCACACACAATTAACCTACGCACTGATGTTAGGCTTTGTGTTTTGGTGGGTTTTAATTAAGACACAGTCGTCGTGTCTAGTCTGACCACTTATGATGTCTGACTCGGCCCATGTTGACATCTATAATTTTAGAGAATCGCTCTACTCTATTCAGCCTGCTGAATCAAAGCCATTACGTCCCTTTACTTAAGCTGCCTTGGGCTTTTTAAGGTAAATCTTGGTGCACTCTGTCTTCCTTCCTCTTTCCCTTTTCTTCTTTCTTTCTCTTTGCTCCTTTCTGTCTCAAATTAAAACTTTCTCCATCTGGAGGGTGTCCTTCCAGCGCACAACATTGTGCCAGATATCTAAAGTAGTGGTGGAGAGGCGATGTGAGCATATATTTGAATGTAAATTTGTGAGCACCTGTGTGTGTTTGTGTGTGTGTCTGCGCTCTCATGAAATCCCACATTGTTAGACTGTTGACGATAAGCACTTTGCTTCAAGAGTAAAGATTTGTCTTGATCTGGAAGTAAATTGTGACAGAACAAATATGGACCTGGACACGTGCATTGCCATTGGTATAAGACTGACTCCACAAGATGTGTTTCAGGAGTAGTTGAGCTGGTGAATTGTTTCCTGTCTTTACAGCTCCTTTTGCTAAATGTCTCTGGTGGGAGTAGATCTTTGAGCATTAATTTTTAGTACACTACTGAGCACACTCTGTAGTTGACAAACATAATATTATGGTTTCTTGCTCAAGCCAAAGTAAGAACGTGGACTCTCTCTCACACATAGAGGCTACAAGGCATCTCTTTGTAGCACACTTTCACTGGAAAGCCGGGTGAATACTGCCCTGTGATCTTTGGGGATGTTTGGAGAGAAAACAGGGCTACCATGTGCAGGGTTAATAGTCCATGAGGCTTGCAGAGCTTCATCATAACCTCACAGCATCAACACATTAAACTTTTTTTTTTTTGTGTAGGGGTGGAAATTATTTTTCATCAAAACCAAAACATGAAATAGAAGAAAAATATTGTAAAGGTCACGACTAAAACCTTGGTTAACTTGTTTAAAATTTGTAAGGAAAAATGTCTGCCCATTAGGATTCAGTGACAAGCAAAGAGCTCATGTTGTGTATTTTCGTTTTTGTTTCCCAGGAGAGCCTGAACCTCTGGACCAGCAGAAACAGCAGGTGACAGTAGATGAAGGGACAGAGCTCTTT
The DNA here is from genome assembly GCF_033026475.1 of Channa argus. Lineage (NCBI taxonomy): Eukaryota > Metazoa > Chordata > Actinopteri > Anabantiformes > Channidae > Channa > Channa argus. The sequence goes on along the minus strand of NC_090204.1, from coordinate 4,556,319 downwards.
ACCTACAAGGGTAATGATGTGGAGTCCTATGTGGCCACAAGCACGCCCTCTGGCCTCTACCAGCTAGAGCTGCTGTCCACAGAGAAAGACAGCAACTTCAAGGTGTATGCCACAACGACCCCAGAGTCTGACCAGCCCTACCCGGAGCTGCCTTACGACCCTCGTGTGGATGTGACTGCCCTGGGCCGTACCACTGTCACTTTGGCCTGGAAGCCTACGCCTACGGGCTCTCTGATGGGCCAGCCTGTCCAGTATTGTGTGGTAATCAACAAGGAGCACAATTTCAAGAGCATGTGTGCTGCTGAAGCTAAGATGAGCACTGATGATGCCTTCATGCTGGCTCCAAAGCCCGGCAGAGACTTTAGTCCTTTTGACTTTGTGCACTTTGGCTTCGTTCCCTCTGACAATGGTTTTGGCAAAGACAGAGGGCTCACAAGTAACAAGATCTCACGGGCGTACACAGCCAAACCCAAAGCATCAGACATTCAGAAAGTGTGCATTGGCAATAAAAACATTTTCACTGTGTCAGATCTGAAACCAGACACACAGTACTACTTTGATGTGTTTGCTGTGAATTCTGCTATAAACACCAGCACAGCATATGTGGGAACTTTCGCCCGCACTAAGGAGGAGGCTCGTCAAAAGACGGTGGAGCTGAAGGATGGCAAAGTGTCAGATGTCTTTATCAAGAGGAAAGGCAGCAAATTTCTCCGCTTTGCTCCTGTGTCTTCTCACCAGAGGGTCACTCTGTTTGTCCATACATGCCTGGATGCCGTGCAGGTGCAGGTGAGGCGAGATGGAAAGTTGCTCCTCTCCCAGAACGTGGAAGGGGTACGGCAGTTCCAGTTACGGGGAAAGCCCAAAGCCAAGTACCTGATCCGCCTGCGTGGTAGCAGGAAAGGAGCCTCCACTTTGAAGGTGCTAGCCACCACACGACCCAGCAGCAAGCAGCCATTCCCTTCGCTTCCAGAGGACACGCGCATCAAAGCCTTTGACAAGCTGCGCACTTGCTCCTCAGTCACTGTAGCCTGGCTGGGCACACAGGACCGCAACAAATACTGCATTTACCGCAAGGAGGTGGCTGATAATTACGGGGAGGAGCAGCGACGCCGGGAACAAAACCAGTGTGCCGGGCCAGAGACCCGCAGGAAGTCGGAAAAGGTGCTGTGCAAGTACTTCCACAGCCCGAACCTGCAGAAAGCTGTGACTACAGAGACCGTCACGGGTATGGAACCAGGCAAGACCTACCTGCTGGACGTTTATGTGGTGGGACACAGTGGCCACTCAGTGAAATACCAGAGCAAACTGGTCAAAACAAGGAAATACTGTTAAATGACTCTGCAAAGAATAAATCTATTATAAAAAATATATATATTAAATAAGTTTATTTAACTCTAAGTGATATTCTACTAAGGAGTGTATACAGACTGACTACTCACACAGCTGATGGGCCTGTGGCAGTGACTGAACTGTTTGTAGAGAGAGAAATCAACCTGTATATTTATGTTTACATTTCATCGTGGCACGTCTGGGTGGCCCGTAGCGCGAGCTGCTTTGTTCCTGGGCTTGTCGTCTTGACATCGTGTTGCCACTGGGGAGCCAGACCTTCAAAGAAGATCAGCTTTCATCTTGTATGTTTCTTTGTTGCTGCATGACTTTTGCTTTTGTCTGTCATACTATTTGTTTGCTCCCCCAGTTTCAAATTGTATTGACCAGAGAAGATACAATAGCTGTCTGTGTTGTAAAGATCGCTCACTGCATATTCACTACGTGTTTTAGGAGAAATTTAAATTATTTTATACTGTTTGTCTTTCTTTTGTCTATTTTTATTGAGGACAATAGTAACTGCTATAATTCCAGTTTTATGAGGAAGTTGTCATAGTTGTCATAGACATTCCCTGATGTATCTCAGCCAGTGTTTCCCCTGAAGCCCATCTTGTAAATGTGTTCTGTGCTGGAGATCTGTGTTATTATCACTGTATCACTGTGTGTCACATGTACAGACTTGTCCTGCCAATATTCATGTACATAAACAGTAAATATAGAACAAGTAATCCCTGTGTCACCCTGGGTGTCATGTTCTTTTGCCAAGCAGTTAACATCACAATCGCGGATCTGAGATGAAAGACCAGCAGAGAGCATGTATTAGGTTTATAGACTGAGACGCCTGTATTAGGGTTGCATAAGCACAACACGATACTCACAGTTATTCGAAATGATAACTTGATCCCTAATAATGATTTGTGGCAAGAAAAGATATGAGGGATGAAGCTGAAAATAACTTTTAAGATGTTTCTTTTTCTACATCCCACAAGTGGTGCTTAATGCACTAAAAAATATTACATCATTATAGTTTTCAGTCCCATCTATGTCCAGCGATGTACATTCTTATAGATGCCCAGTAATAAATTGGTGCATCTTTGAATGCTTTGGAGTGCAGTTCATTGTCTGGCTGAAGAAGAATTAACATTAGTATTTTTTACTTCAAATAGTCTACTTACAGTGAGTGCTTAACAACAAGAAGCTTGTTTTGGCTCTTTACAGCTCTCACAGTATACATCATCTGTTTCAGATCCTCCCCCCATTTCTTGTATAAAATCAGTTACTAACGTTCTGCTCTGTAACATGCTTTGTACACCACATCTCCTCGATGATGAAATACAAATGTTGCTACACAGGATGTTATCAATCAGGACATTTGCATTTCATACATGGAATGATGTATGAGCTCAGTATCATAATGGGTGGAGGGGGGTCTGATAGGAGTCAGATGTGTCACATTCAGGCCCTATAATACTGAAATACTTCTTACCCAAATCTGTCCATAACAAAATATTTTCAGTTGAATAAAGTAAGTTGAATTCTTTGCAATTAAAAAAAAAGAGCAAAAATGCTAGACTAATACACTAATCACAATAGCACACTTACAGTATGCACTTAAGTTTTAGACAACATTTGAAATGACACCATTTCAAAATAAAAGCAGGTGATTCTGAACAGGCCACAATCTCATAAGTATTTATTCTCTTCACATAACCTGTTGTTATTTTTTTAAAAACCCACACACTAAAAACATGCTCTAAATTTAGGAGGGTTGGGTGACTTGCATACTGTTTAACCATTAGACATAGTCAACCACAAATAAGCAAGGAGAAAAGACAGACACACATCATTGCGCATATCCACACGTTCCAATTAGGTGTAGTCTCAGGTGAATGGAAATTCTCCCTCTGTTGTGGCCAAGAAGCACATCTGTTGCTTGTGAATTGCCATGTTTCCATCCTGACCGTGATTCTGGGTAGCTGCACCCCAATTCATCACCGCAACTCAGTGTCGATCAATTGCTTCTGGTCTGAGGAAATGCAGGGTGACTCCACCTGGCCTCCATTAACCTGCTCTTATTCTGGAATAATGTGGAGGAGTTTCCAGAGAGTTGTGGGACTGTCATGGATTTCCTTGTAAAGTGCCACTAATTAAGCTAGCCCACTCTAAAATGCCTAAAATGTTATCCTTCATGAGTGAATAAGATCAGCTGTGAAGTCCTTTGCTTCTTTAGAGAATCCCCTGCTCTCTCATCAACTCGGAATGAAAAAACATACAGACACTTCTCTTTTGCCAGTATGTTTCAGCCAATCTCTTCACAAACAAATGCAAACACACTCATATACAGAGAAACCTCTATCCCAGCCTCTAACCAACTGCAGGGCTGTCCGTGTTTATCTTTTGCGTGGTAATGAGTGGAGGACTTTGATGTATGAGTTTTGTATATATGTGTGTACATGGAGCAGGGTAAGGAGTGGAGACAGACATGTGGCTCTCAGGAAGGTGGTGGAGTAATCACAGCCATGCACATAAGAGCTGGCTCTGACTCCTGGTTCAGTTAGTTTGACTCGCCTCTGTACATTTAGCCTGATGTGAGGTCAGCCTAAGCAAATTAAACAAATCTATGCTCTGTATAATACCTCAATTAAACCTGAAAATGCCTGAATGCAAAAAATAGATTTTTAACATGACTTATTTAGCATAAATATAAAACCACTCGGTCTTTGCTGGTCTCAGAGTGTCAGACGTCTTCTCAACTACTTTAGAGGAAAAGTTGTTTGGGAAATGTGCTCTTTGCTTTCTTGTTACAGCCTGAAAGTATGAACTAGACTGACCCTGTGAATAAAAAAGCAACCAGCAACTCTAAAGCTCTCTAATTAAAACAATGTATGTCCCATGTTTAATTCAAAGCTATAGTTTAAAAATGTTTGGGGTTACAGATTTAGGCACTAAGACAAGATATAACATTATGCACAAATTCTGAGCAGTAGGGAGCTGAATTGTCTTTTAATCTCTGGAGAGTTTAGCTCAACCAGCCACAACTTTAATACCACATGGTGGTTTTCATACAAAATATTATGTGTATGTGTACAGTATATCAAGAAATGTGAAGGACCAATGACACTTCCAACGAATCAGACTGATTGGTAAACAGGAGACCTGTTAAACATTTAGGGAAATGTGAACTGATTTCACACTTTTAGCAGGATTTAACATAACCTGTGGGGAAACAGCAAGACTTGCTCTAGTCAAAGGTAAAATAATTAACATGTTAACAGGCCTCTGTGACTCTTAGCAAAGATAAAGGGTTAAGATAATGGATTGATGGATGGATGTTTGTTCGTTTGTTTATTCTCTGTTTTTTTTGTTTTTTTTTTTCACTGAATTTTTGTGATGAACAGAGCCCATTTTCCAGTCTTTATGCTAGGTTAAGCTTAACTATCTCCTGGTTGTAACTTCATATTTAATGGGCAGATACGAGAGTATTTTCATATAACTCTTGGCAAAAAAGTGTTGGCAAATGGCAAATGTGTCCAGTAATTTGCCAAAACATCCAATTATTCCTTCACATTAATGACCTCACTGGAAAAAAAACTTTGGTCAAAGTGAACAGTTGTAATTTGTTGCAGAAGTAAGACTCCCACCACTACCCCTCTTTAAGAAGGGCTTTAGGAGTTGGCATTTGTGAGTGTGTTTTGTCCTTGTGTGCATGAATGCATTTGCTGCTCAACTTAGAGCTGAGTGACACTTTTGGACAGAGATCGTGAAAAGGGAGCAGAGGCTCGAACAGAATCCAAACACAGACAGACAGCAAACAGACGGACACGCTGGGAGGGCTTTGAATGTAGCTCCTGTGGCAGAGAAAAGCAGTGAAACACCGCCGTATGTATAAAAAAAACGTCTCAGTAATGAATGAAAGACTCCTGCCATCTACGGGCTTTGTCCTATACTTGAAAGTGGTTAAATTAAATTATTTAACCTTAAACTGGTGGCACGGTCTCAGAAATCACCCAAATAAACACTGTAGAATGAAATTATGACGATTTGAAAGCTCAACCACTCACACAGAGATGGAGTCCTGGCTAAGAGATAGATCGATGATGAAAATGATTCCACTTCAGTGGGATATATCTTTGTTGTGGCTCAGGTCTAAACCATCTCTTATTTAACAGAGAGACAGGCAGAAATCAGAAGCTTCCTTCCAAACCCATCCTGACCAAGAGTCCGTTCCCAGGATGGGTGGGGAGGGAGCAGTGGCCCTCAGGCATTGCCCGTCTCAGTTGATCTCCATTAGGATAACTCAAGCAGTGAAAAAAATAATGCTTGGCTTCCGAATAGGAGTTTTGTTTAACCCTGCTCTATTTTTAACTCTAAGTTCAGTTTTATTATCATACACAGGGACAAACAATTCGGCATACCTGATGTGCATTTGAGGACTTTTGTGTGTGAGAGTGTATGCGGATGTGTGTATGTGCTGTCGGTCTGTATTAGCTGTGTGCACCCAGAAAGACTTGAGTGTTTGTGTACTCACTGCCATCGCTCCCTCTGGCCTGAGCGGCATAGGGGTGGTCCCCCTGCTCTCTTGTCCTCATGAAATCACTTCTAAGTGCCTGTAATTTCTCACGCTTCATCAGTACTGTAATTTCAAAAGGCTCCCTCCGAAGACCCTGCTTTCGTGGCGACCTAGGTTGTCAAATGAAAACATCATTTATACAGTGACCTCGGAGCTTCAGGAAATGGTTTGCTGGCTACTCAGTGACAGCCTTGAAATAGGGAGCTGTGGTGAGTGACTGCGTGGGTTTCTGAAACATGAAACAAAAGGTGGTCTGGCCCCTCAGTCTACAGTATCAGGTTTGGGAGATTTCAGAAAAATGCACACATCCATTCGGAAAATCTTGTATGGAACCATTTGTATGTTTGCCAAACTGAGGTTTTCCTCCAGTGAAAATATTTACTTAGAAAAAAAGAAACCCTGAAAGTATTTATTTCAATACAATCCTTTTCTTAACATTGCCCTTTCTGCAGTTTTTGGCCTTCAGAGACTCAACTGGCAGTCTGGCCACTGATCAATGGATCAGTTCCATAACTGGGTACTGTCAGGTTCAAAGTCTTGGTCCTGTGTCCCCATCGGAATGTACTGATGCTCTGGCTTTTCTAAGACTATTGACACAATTCACACAAGTAATGACTTACACATCACAGAAAACATTGACAGAAGCTCAAACTTCAGACCCAAGTTCTGACTGTCCCAGACGAAGCACACAAGGTCTTATATATGGGTCTCAGTCATGAGTGAAATACCTACACACAAACCAGAGATTGTGAGTGTCATCTGTGCAGACCAAGCTATCCTGCCCAATAATGGGTTCCCTGGTTCAGGAGATGACTGCTGTATGTGTGTTTCTGTGTGTCTTTTGTGCAGGTGTTGGTGATCAGAGGTAGTGGGGATAACCCAGGGATCTTAGTGAAAGCTGAGTGAAAGTTAATGGGTTGGAAGCTCCTCAGAGGGCACAGAGGAAGAAAGGGGTCATGACATTTAATCGTCCTGCCCCGACAGGCCAAGGCACTGACAGAGAGGTCAGAGACAGAAATGGACTAAGGACGACATGGGTGGAGTTGGACACACACAAAGGCCCTCTCAGTGCAGTGATCAGACTTGTCACCCAGTAAGTCTCCCTGTAACCCTCTCCTATGGCTTAACCCTCTGTAATACACCTGAAATATGACTCTAGGCCATTGATGACATCTCAACTACAAAAGTGATTTGAGGGTGAAATCCCTACCCAAGGACATGTTTACCCGAGTCTGGCATGAACACTGGAGCACACCAGCTCATTGACTCTGAGGTAAACAAGCACATCATGATTCACTCTCTACTATAATTGTCAGCCAAAGCTGGTCATCTGGAGCAATCATGAAGCAGTTTGGCGTGGAGCCACAACACAACAGGAAGCCATAGGCATAAACATGAGCTATAAACAGAGTAAACAAAACCAACATTACACTGACTCATTACTGATTAAAGAGGGAAGATGTTTGCTGAGGAGGTGTTCAAAAACAGAATTTACATAAACAGTCAGTGATTAGAGATGCTAATCTCTGTGTGCAGGATGAAAGTTTAAGGTGAGTGGAGCAAGAAAGCAGAATATTCTGTAGATTATTTTCTTGATATACTTTATGTGGGAATTTTGGATAGGGTTTGGGTTTAGGCATTTTGTCCAAAGATACTCCAACATGTCAGCAGACGAAATCGGGACTCTGCAGTTCAAGAACTACAGTTTGCCACAGTCACTTTTAACTTGAGCTATGTGTTTGTGGATTGACAGTTTCTATATTTTCACATATGTATTTCTCAGTGCAGTAACAATAATTGTTCAGGGTTTGCTTTAAAAAAGGTTGTGTGGATTTTCTTTGAGTACTTTTATTTTGAAATGTCACATTTTCTTTCTCAATTAAACGCAGTATGAGAAATAAGAATAATGTGGCAATAATGATTTTTGTTTAATGCGTAAATGTATATTGTAATACAACAACACATGTTACATATTATACATTTATAATAACTTGTTTGCGGAGGGTGTAGTCCACTTAAAAACACAAGAGTTATAAAAAACATGGACTCTTTTTCCTAACGTGATCACACGTTAGGACGTGTAAAAAATACAAACTGAGACATTGAAAAGCTACAACAATGTTCTTTAGACTCACAAAATTAAACCCAATTGAGGGTTTAATATGGAGCGTTCTTTGAATATTAATTTTAAAATAAATAATGTAACAATTTAACATTGCACCTTTTGCGATTACTAAGCATGTTTGTCTGTTTGATCTTGATTTGCTATGACACGCTGGACTGTTTAGTTCAAGCAGCTGATGAGCAACCTGCTGCAGCCCAGAAGAATCATCTGAAAAACTTGTTGGGAAATGGTTGTTTCTGGTCTGCTGAGCTGATGATTTCAAGCTAAAAGGGTCAGTCAGGCAACTGATTTACAGCTTGTTGGTGCAGTCGGGTTTCTGAATTGTAAAACTGATCAGTTCCAGCTAAAACACTTCTTAGGTTTTCAGGTTAATGGTGAGTATTTTTCAGAACTATGTGAGTGCATTTCCTGCCAAATGTAATGTAGGTAACAATTTATCATGGAGTAACCTGCAAGTATTAATAGATTAGATTTTGCAATGTTAAACAAACAGGAATAGGTGCTTTTAACATGTCTCCAACATACGCTAGTGGGAATTTTATTTATTTTTTGTCCTTCCGGCTTATCCCGTGAGTTCAGGGTCGCCACACCAGATCATTGTCCGCATTTTGATTTGGCAGTTTTTACGCCAGATGCCCTTCCGGATGCAACCCTCTACAATATCTACCAGGCTTTTACCGGCACTGCACAGCTGGGGATGGGAATGGGCTGTTGGGGGTTCAGTGTCTTGCCCAGAGACACTTCGACATATAGCCTGGACCGGGGATCAAACCACTGACCCCGTGGTCCTTGGATGACTGCCTTTACCAACTCAGCTTTCAGGCGCCGCCAACATATACTAATTGGAATACTTTTCCAAAATATTCACATTCACATTCTTCAAGATGACAAACAAGAATTCTTTAATGGTTGGATCTGAAAGTGGCCAAACAGTATTTAGGTCCTGTACATTTTTTATCCATTTTAAATAAATGATAAAATGATGCTACTCACAGAATAGAAGGATTTCCCTGCATTTCCCCCAGCTACAAACTTAAGAGGCTAAAAGCTTTGCAATATGAGTGATATTTACCCTAAATGCATGTTGACCGCTCGATTTAAGGAACACAGTACATTGTACACGCATGGCCAAGGCTCTGCTGCCGTTGCAGCGTTGTTTCCATGCCTGGCGGAATGAAAGCGTCTGGAGCGTCACTCGACAGCAAAGGTAGCTTCTGGTTACAAACTTTGGACCAATCAGGACGCCGCTTCGCTTTCCTGCAAGCAGGAGCAACAGAGGTTCAACCTGGAAACCCCGAGGAAACTTTCAGCTTCAAACTCAAACTGACAATGCGTATTCAATTCCGCTGACATATGTGATAACCAACTAATTGTCATTGAAGGAAACGTTTCCGAGTAATGACAATGTTGGGTATGTATGTGCCAGACAGATTTTCTCTGAAATCGTCAAAGGTCCAGGATGGAATCGGTCTTTACACGGCGAGGCGAGTCAAAAAGGTTTGTTGTTTTTAGCTGAGCACATTTGTACTAAGCGGGGAGCGTATTGTTTTACTTTAAATAAAGAGTTAGAGCGTTTTGGGTACGTTTTTGTTCGCCTTATTCCGAATAGTCGCTGTCAAAGTGTCAGTGTGAAGCCGAGGCTGCTGTGACGTAAAGTGCCACGTAGCTACACCAACTCCAGTTGTTTCTCCGTGTTCATGTCGGCTGCGAGGGTCGCGCGCCTGCTCTCGTGTACCAGCACAAGGATCAAACATGTATATAACTGTGCCATTCGGATTAAAGCTCTCACGTGTACGTCGTGTAGAAAACGCCATGCTGCATCCCACCGTTTTGTGATTTATACAGAGAGGGAAACTGAAATGCTCCGTACTTTACTGACTTCATGTATCAGTAAAGATGTATTCACGTTCAGAAGGATATTGTCATTTGTGGTACACAAGGTTGTGTATGAAACTACATAATTTTCACATGGTCACGCCCACTGTTTTTTTCTTTTTTTTTTCTTGGCGCTTCTGGAAGGTCTTAAGGAAACGTCCCAAACTAAAATATGTCACATTAAACATGGGCTTACTAACACGTCCACGGTGCAGAACTCTCTGCTTGTACAATAGTTTAATGTAATAGTGGCATCTTGTTTGACAAGTGATCCCTTTGTGTGTATGTTTTTTCAAAGGGAGAAAAGTTTGGCCCCTTTGCAGGTGAGAAAAAGCGGCCTAGTGAGCTGGATGAAAGCTCGGACACCAGGCTGATGTGGGAGGTGAATGCACACACATCCTGTCCAGAGTTCTCAGGATTCACAGTGGTTAATGCATGACTTTATTTATGCTACTCGTCATTAAAACGTGCAATGCACAAGTCATTGCTGTTATTACGCTATCATTGCATATAGGAACACTGCATCAATTTTGTAAAATGTTAATCAACATGATAAATAGACTTTTTGCTGCTTGTGTTGCACTTCGGGACAAAATACATGCAAAAAGAAAAGCATGTCTGCTTACATGTCTGTCCAAACACATTTGCAGCTTTTCTGCCATAAAGAAAACCTAATTATGTTGAGGAGGAATTACCCTTAGTGGCTGATTTAAAGGGACTCTCCTCTCTTGCCACGGCAACCATGAAAGAAATGCTGTGATGTAGTTATCTGTAGCTGCCATATTGTGAGGTACAGATCTGTGCATATGTTACAATGTCTATATGAAAACACGTTTTGATGTTCAGAAGGCAAACCATAAAAGCAGGAAAAGAAGACAAAACCATTGTTCACTTCTGACAATTGATGCAGTTATTATTCTTTTTTTTCTTCCCCCCAGGTCCGAGGCAGTAAAGGAGATGTGCTGTATATTCTGGATGCGAGTAACCCACGCTATGCCAACTGGCTGCGGTTTGTCCACCAGGCGCCTTCACAAGAGCAGAAGAACTTGGCAGCTATACAGGTATATTTCCTCTCAGTGGACGGTGAATCCCTCAGACTTATGGTACCTAAAAAAAATAGAGTGATATATTTTAGGGGCGATACACATCTGTTAGGATTGGCTAATGATTTTTATTAATGTGGTTGTAAAGAGAAAGATGATTTGACATATGCAGGTAAAAGATGCTGGAATCCACTGAGATTTGTTGTACATCTTCGCAGTAGATGGATAAAGAAGTCTCTTTTTAGCCTGGAAAAACTCCAAAACAAAAAAAGTTGTTTTGACAGTGCAGGTCAAAAATGTCATTGTGTTTGTTCTGTAGTACATTCTATAAAACCAGTCAAATCATGTTTAATAATAGGAGATTTTAAATGGTTGAATAA